>NC_133160.1:133436650-133739680 GCF_040802235.1 Manis javanica
TCAGGCAAGAAGCCTCAGAAATGAACCTAAGCCTGAAAGCCATGTGTAAAAGTGCACAGAGCTGTTTACATACTTAATGGCCTGAGATAATCAATCAACCAATAATCAATCAGTAAGGCTGCTTATCATCATGTGATATACACTCTATATAAAGCCAGATAAGGACTGGGGTGGACTCACAGAAGCTTTTAAACCACTAGTATCTTATTTCAATGCTCATCAATGTGTGTTTCTCCCCACTACTTTCAGGGAATAAGGAAGCATACTGGTGGATTCCCAAAAGCAGAATTTCCAGGGAGACCCACCATCCTCACATTAACAGGAATCATATGAAAAGCCTTAGAACAAGCAAAGCCCAGAGGCCCCAGGAAAGACTGTTTGTGTGCCTTTCCACTCCAGGGAAGAAAAAACATGCTGGCTTTGATACCACTGAGAAGCAGAGACGGCTGCGAAGATGGATTAGGAGCTCCAGGGATGTGCAAACTACTGGCGGAAAGGAAGACACCTCCCAGGACTTCACCCTGGCAGTCTGCCTGGCGGTGTTCATCACGTTCTTCGTGGCTTTCGGCCTGGGGGCTTTTACAAGGCCTCATGTTGACAGACTGTGGCAACAGAGATGCCGGAACCGAGGCCCTGGTTCAGATAGTGTGTATTCGAACGAGGGCTTCTATGCTGACGTGGAGGCTGCGGGGAGCCCACAGCACGGAAGGACAGGCCTGCCCCAGGCTTTCCAGGATCTCAACTCCTATGAGAACCACGACCCTTTCGTGGTGAGGCAGTGCAGCCCACACGCTGCTGTCGTTCCTGATGGGACGCAGCGGGAGAGCAGGAAGAAACCTGGCAGCCCGCAGAGCAGGGAACTATGCCAACACAACCCTGGGGCAGGAAGAAAGGATCAGGGGCTTCCCAATGATAGTACAGCCCATTCAGTTCTCCGAGGACAGACGAACACCGGTAATAAGACACTCATTTCAGCAGGACAGGACCATGTCTACAGGAATGACCATCTTGGAGAAATAAATGATAAAACTGTGGTCCAGGAAGATTCTCTCAGTGAGCAAATGGATGTCCCCACAGTAACTGGCAGGTTACAAACTGTCTCTGTCTCAATCCATGATAATTCACATGAATTAAACCCACCACCCTCAAGACAAATTGCAGCTTCTTTCTCTAAAATGCGAACACATATAAAAACACAGAGGACTGGAGAGAGTCAAGGAAGAGAGTGCACTGAACAGTTACCTTCAGAGTTTGCAAAGGAAATGCAAGTGAGTGCTTACATTAATTCTCAGAACACACAGCAACAGAAGCTCAAGGGGGCCAGTGCTAAGGAAGAGCTTTCTGCCTGCTCCACGACGGTCCCACTCAGTGACCCAGGTGATATGGACCGATTCCCACAGGTCTTTCCTCCAGGATGGGGCCAGGGCCTGCATGTCACTCCTGATATGCAGCCAGTGCATATACCTGTTCCTTCTGTCACTGAGTATAAGCTGGACTCCAACTACGATTCTGATGAAGGGTCTTTATTCACTCTTAGTTCTGTGAGTTCAGAGGATGCAAGAAATGAGATTGAAGAAGAGGCACTTGGCAAGGGGAGCTGTACAGCCAGCAAACCCGTGGAGGACAAGGACTTAGGGCTGAGGAAGGACAATGTCACCTCATTAGAGAGTCTTGAGGACAATATCACCTTCCTGAGGATACTAGGGAAATGTGAGAATCAGGAGGATCATTTTGAAAAACCTCTCATTCCTGGTCCAGAGCCTGGTTTGTGTGAGACTCATCTGCAGAGTGCCTCTAACACCAAAAAAATCGAGGATCTATTGAGCTTGCCTGGATCACTGGACAGCAGTCCTTTCAGTGATGAGATCCCAGGCACGGTCACTCATGAGCACGTCACAGCTCCTCAGTCTGAGACAGCAGAGTGGCACTGCTCACTTAGAGACTTAGAATTTTCAAATGTGGATATTTTACTGCAAACACCACCAGATTCTGCTGAAGTTCCCTCAGACCCTAGTAAGAGTGTCTGTCATGAAAGAGACTCAGACATTTATAAATATGAACCTTGCATTCAGGCAATAGACACAGCTCAAAATGATACTCCTTTCAAGATCACTACAGGGAAAAACACAACACCCCCAGAACAAGATTCTGAAGGAGGCAACATGAATTCCAACCTGCTGGACACTGATGCAAATGAAGGGCTTGTATATCCTCATGAGGACTGTGATTCCAGAAAGGCTATAAGCCAAACACAATTGTTACAGCCCTGTGGTCATGAACCAGCTCTTCAGTGTGAAAGAGGAGGGGGTGAATGTTTTGAAGATGGTCCCAAGAGCCTGCGACCATTATTACAAGACACCCTGGAGGATGAGGACCTAGGGGTGAGGAAGGACAATGTCACCTCATTAGAGAGTCTTGAGGACAATATCACCTTCCTGAAGATTCTGGGGAAATGTGAAAATCAGGAAGATCATTTTGAAAAACCACCCATTCCTGGTCCAGAGCCTGGTTTGTGTGAGACTCATCTGCAGAGTGCCTCTAATACCAAGAAAATCGAGGATCCATTGAGCTTGCCTGGATCACTGGATAGCAGTCCTTTCAGTGATGAGATCCCAGGCACGGTCACTCATGAACACGTCGCAGCTCCTCAGTCTGAGACAGCAGAGTGGCACTGCTCACTTAGAGACTTAGAATTTTCAAATGTGGATATTTAACCACAAATACCACCACATTCTGCTGAAGTTCTCTCAGACCCTCATAAGAGTGTCTGTCATGAAAGAGACTCAGATATTTATAAATATGAACCTTTGTATTCAGGGAATAGATACAGCTCAAAATTATATTCCTTTTAAGATCACTACAGAGGAAAACACAATGCCCCCAGAACAAGATTCTGAAGGGGGCAACATGAATTCCAACTGCTGGACACTGAGGCAAATAAAGGGCTTATATATCCTCATGAGGACTGTGATTCCTGAAAGGCTATAAGCCAAACAATTGTTACAGCCCTGTGGTCACGAAGCAGCTCTTCAGTGTGAAAGAGGAGGGGGTAAATGTTTTGAAGATGGTCCCAAGAGCCTGCTACATTACTACAAGAGCTTCCAAATAAAACCAGTTCACTAGGAACACAGGAGCTCTTCATTGTTAGAGATCGGGGTAAACATTCAAAGGAGAATCTGTTGCAGTTCAGAAAAGATGATTCTAACTTTTATACATAAATGGAGACCCAGAGCAACTTGATAGGAACTGGCTCTATGACAAAGACAAGGACATTCAATTTGAAAATCAAAGCAAAATTCAAGTTAACATTTTCCATACAGACTGAAGCACTTAGATGGAATTGCTGATCAGACTTTAATTAATTCTGCACAAAGAACTTCTTGGAAATTGTTCCCAAAACTACAAAAATGGAAGGATTCAGAGCAATTCTAAATATTTTTTTAATAAGCTACATTAAAAGAGGGACCATTTTCTAGAATTAAATGTAAATTAAAAATCAATTTCAAGAAAGGAAATGTTTTTCTGTAAATGAAAGAAGTACTCCATCATTATCCTTGATTAGTCCCAAGAATCCCCTAATCCAACTGTTATCATCACCACTAGTCTTATAGGGTCTAAGTCCTCAGTAGCTCTCTCAACCCTCAAATAAGGCATATGCTTTATTGATCACCTAGATTGTTTTAAGGCCTCTTTGTGACCTTTAGTACTTCTCCTTGCCCCAACTTACCTCTAAATAACCTTATATCCTATTCATCTCTTCACTACTCAAAACTTTTGATAACTCCCCATTGCCTATATAAAGACCAAATCCCATAAGCTGGCACACCCTGCCTTTCCAACTTCATCTCATGACATTATTAGTTCACCACACATTCTACATTCTGGTTTACATCACTTAAGTGAATCATTTATTCATTTCATCAAAATTTTAAGGCCTTCACTGGTCTCTGATCAATTTCTTCCCCCTGTTCACAATTGTTATTTTGAAATTTTCCTGTCCTTGAACTTTGAGAAAATTTAGGCTATCAGAAGAAAACTCCCTCACTCCCCTACCCCATAGCAGTAAACATTTTACTATCCATATCCCTTCTTTCTTCCAATCTAAGACTCAGTGGTTAATCCCTCCAGTCTGCTCTTACTGCAGTCTTGGGCATGGATCTATTAAGTAGAAAGCCAGACATGAGCTACTGGAGAAGGGTGAGAGGAAATCCCAGTTCAAAATACCTGTAAAAACCAAAATCAGTCAAAGGGAGAAATAAAGTTTAAAATCCATTTATTGCTTACAAACTGCAGTCTGGCCCTTCTCTCTCTCCTGCTCCAGCAGCAGCAAAACCGGCCCTCCCCTCACCTCTCAGGTACAGATAAGGGCCTCTGTTGCCCAGGTAATTACCCATTGATTTGGAGATGAACTTCTCTTCACCCCTGAGGAATTATGCAAATCCACTAAAGCCATACTTCTCTCCTCTCTTGAGCTCCTGTTGATATGCAAATATACTAAAACCAGGCAAGATATTCTGGAAATATTACAACTTTACCCACAGGCCACCCCTCCAGAAACCTCACCTTACAATTTACTTGTTTCCCCTCTTCCAACCAATCTAATAACATACAATAGCAACAGCAATAAAATCTTGATAATCCTCAAACCAGAGGATTCAGCCTATGCAGATTAAATAAACGTACTTTTCAGCACAATCCCTCACTAAGCACAAAATATGTTTCTACATTTGTTTACTCATTCCTAACAACCATGCTAGATTGCTCACAAAACTTTTGCCAAACATTAGACAAAGTCAAGCCTCTCTTTAAGAATTTTTTTCTTGACAACAGCAACACAATCATAATTCTCAAACCAGAGGATTTAACTAGGTCCAAAGTTCCATGCAGATTAAGTCCAAAGCTTGTCCATTCCAGCCATCATGTGGCATTTGCAGCCAGGGGACACATCCAGGACACAAGGACTATAGAGGCAAATAACCGTGATTTTGGTGGGCCACCTTGGTGTTATTCCAGGAATACACAGGAGGCCAGCTTCCAGGCCTTTTCCCCAGGGTGCCAGAAGAGCCAGTCATCGCTGGTCCATGTGTTGAAATGTCCAGGGCCACGTCCAATTTATTCCTAATTGCTGCACCCATCCTTGCAACACATGTCCAAAAAGTGGGTGCGTTGATCGCTATCAATCACCAGTGACTAAAGGAATCCTGTTCCCAGTAGAGCAGCTGAGTTGTGAGATTTTTTTCTTTCCTGCTGAAGGTTCTAATTTTACTCTTGCTCTTTTGGTTCTGCTTTCCTAGAAAACACCCAATATGATCAAACTTGACTTGTTGGTTAGACTGCATCATTTTCTAATTGCACATGAACTAATTCATAGAATAGAAACATGCTGTGTGACATCATCAATTTATTCCCTCTCTGTACTGGCAGGGCAAAGGGCTGGAAGTTACTCTTCCACCTCCTGGAAGCTAAGCTTCCCATTTAACCAATGGAGTTCAGCACAGCAGCACAGCAGGACTCCAGGGTTAGCAGGAGAAGTTTTGCAGCTTCTGCCTGGGTATCTTAAAATGCTCACTCTGGAAAAAGCAAGCTGCCATGTAAGCAGTCCTGTTACCCTCAGACCTACCATACCATAAGGAAGCCCAAGCTGGCCACATGGAGAGACACCCAGTCAGCACCCAGCTGTTCCAGACATCCAAGCTGAGTGCAAACATTTGCACAAAGATAATGACTTCAGCCAGAGCCACCACCTGATTGCAGCCCTGTAGGATCCAAAGCAAGAGCGACTCAGCTGAACCTGTCAGCCTCCAGAGCTCTGACAAATAATAGTCAAGTGCTACTGTAAGCCACTAAGTTTTAGTGGCGGAATTGTTTGTGCACAGTTAACCAGAGCATAGAGGAATTTACTGTACTAGCATGTAAATATTAGTCATAGGAATACAGATTAGACTATCTGTGCTGAGGGTAGTGTTCAGGTACCTGTTGCTGGGTTATTTGGGGGCAGAAGTAGAAAAGGTCTCCCTTGCATACATGAGTTCACAGCAATATTTTTAGGTTTAGTTTTAGATTTGCTCTATGACATACCTACTAACAATTTTAGTTCCTATTACAAACATTAACTCCTTTTCTTTCATAATTTTCCAAGCCATAGAATTATTTATAACTGAAATTGAATAATATAACTATTCATTTTGTTCTTCCACACAAACTAAGTCCAAAATAAAAGTGTTAATATTAACATAGATAATAAAACTACTGGAAGAATAATAAGTGCAGTGGTTGGCCATCACATCTGAAAAAATCCCTTTACTGATTGCCACTCCAGTTCCTTTGTTCTGATTTACTGTGGTTGAAACATAAATACATGTTGTGTTTAGGTTTTGAGATTGTTAAAGGCCTTGTTATTTTTACCACTGCCTGTTTCAAAAACCAGAAATTATAATGTACTTTCTAAAGTATTTTTAGACCCAGAAATAGCTTTTAGTAGGGAAAAGAGAAAACAACTTGTTTGAAATTTATTTACATTTATAGTAATTACTATTACAGTTATTATTGCTTGCCCTAGTTGCCTTTTGTGACTTTTTAAACTTTTTAAAAACCTGTTTCATTATTATTGACATGCAAACAGACAAGACAGGTGTATATTTCATGTGGGCAAGAAGAAACTTTTATCATAAAACAATTTGATAACAAGATGGAGTTCTGATGGCTTTATACTGCATGGGCAGAAAACACAGCCAGAAAGAATTGTCACCGGAGACAGGGCGGTCTCTCTTACCCGAGACTTTGTCTCAACCCTATTGTTGAGGAAATACTCATTTGGTTGCAGCACCTTCTCTTTTCAGCAAAGAGATATTATTTTCATATAATGCCCAATTAAACAAATGTACCTTCAGGTACAGCAGAATTTGCTTGTAAGTTCCCTTTAATTAAAATATACTCCTTTCATAGAGAGACTTGATTTTTTTTACTTTTATCAAAAAGGGGCTTGTGGGACTGAGGTGTGTAATCTCTGTTTGTCTCCCTCGGTATGTGACCTCGTGCCGAGTGCCTTTTGTCTGTGCGGGTTCTTCCACAGGGCCCCGTGTCTGCCCTTGGCCATGCAGGCTGCCTCACAGGGTGGTCACCAGAGGCCTCTTGCCTGGCTCTGTGGGATTTGTGGATTCCAGACAAGTTTTCACATTAGCTTTACAGATTGTGGAAAAAGTATGGGCTTGGAGGGAATGAGATCGCTATGGAGACCACTGCTTTAATGTGGGCATTAGTTGAGGAAGGTGTCAAGGGACTGGAAATGGAAAGTCCCAGGAAGGACCCACAGTGCTGATTGATTAGCCCAGTCCCCGACACGGAGTGAGGGCTGAACAAGCATTTGTCAGCTCCGTGAGTAGTGGAATGAAGGGACAGAGCACAGGCAGAGAATTCTGCTCTAATGAGGGGCAGTAGATCTTTTTAAATCTAGATTAATCCTTCTCTCTACCATCACCCCTTTCCACACCCTAGACTTGCTGAACAAACAGGGTAAATTGTCCTGCAGAGTGACCTACATTCTGCATTTGGCCAATTGCTTCCTCCTAGTCATTTTGTTCCATTAAGTATTTGGAATTCCTGCTGTTTCTGTCTAGGGATCATGTTTCTTCATTATTTGCTTGTGAATATCCCACCCACCTTCGAGGAACCAGCTCAAAACTGCTCCCCTCTTTATGAAGGCTCTCTTGATTGTTCCAAAATCACCTTCCTCAGGCCTCTCTGTGCTCCCCAAATACACACCTTGTAATTCTATTTAGTCTATTTTTGATTCTGCTTTGAACTACATTATTTTTCTGTCATAGTTGTATCTTGGAAGAGGTCCCTGGATAACCTCCTCTGGGAGCTTGCCCCTTCCCTAAAACACTATGTTACAAGACTTCAGGTTTCCTTTTTTTAATCATCAGACTGTCTTCCAAATGTACTGAGACAAAACGCTGGCTTGATGAAACTTGATGCTAAATAGCAGCTTAAATAAGGCCCTAATATTGTTTTTGAAATGTAAACATGGAACTCACTTTCTGCCATATATTTCTGTAGCAATAGTGGGCTATTGTATCAGCACTGTCCAGGACCCTAAAGTTGGCTTCTCTTGACATGCGTCAGGACTACTCCATTTACCCATCAAAAATGAGGCCCTCTGACTTTCTCTGCAGAGTAGCCCAAAGCAACAAGATGCACCCTGGATGGTACACTGAATACCACTTGGAAACTCCAGATTATCAGAAAACTCCTTTCTTTTCCCTGACAATACTATGTGCTCCACCCAGAAAGGATGGAGATGATATTGAAACTTGCTGGGGTTTTACCCATACCTCGTGGGGATGCATAAAGATCTATTCCTTTGGAGAAAAAATAACTGAATTCCAGTTCCATCTCCAGAACTAGCAAGTCAGTCCTAATACAACCTGTGTGTCCTATAGCATGAGGACTGTAAGCTCATTGACACAAGGATCATGTTTTATGTATTCTCCCACCCCCTACATTCTAGTATTAAATACTGAACAGAACTCAAGGAAAAGTCAAATGTCAAATAATCCTTATTAGGGTAAATAATTTCATCAAGATAAACATAGAGTTGACTCCTCAGTTGTAATGAAAAGTAGTGAGGTCTAGCTAATAAGCAAGGACAATTAGCAAAGCTTGATCTGTTCTGGGTGGAGCACTGCAACTCATTTAATAGCAGATGTAGCTGGAAGGAGCAAGTGCATGGGTTCCTGCCAAAGGAAGGGAAAAAAACGCAGGTTTTTGCCTGGGATCTGATGTTGAAATTAGAAATGATTTTCAAATCAAATGTAAAGTTCCAAAATGAACAAAAATGAAAAAATAACCTCTCAGTATCTATTTTTGGAAAAGAACATTTTTATGATACTAGATATTTTCCATAAATTCTTCACTTTCATGTAAAGTCAAGTCTTTCTCTATAATTAATACCTTTGATAACTAGTGTAAATATTACAGTCTTTTCTTATGTTTCACTGATTTAAAAGCTCATTTCCTACCCAAATGCAATGATTTAACTGTTTAAATAGCAGTTACCTGGATATACGTGTGAAAAACCTAAAGTTACATACACCATGACCGACTACATTTAGATTCACTAATTATAAACATTTTTGCCATATTTGGTTTCCCTGTCTCTCACTTTTCCTCTCTCCCTCACTCACTTATGAAGGGTGTGTATATCTTTAAAAAAATGTGTAAGATTCAGAAACATAAATGAATATACATAATGCTGTCACAAAGATCTCCAATCTAAATAAGTAAAACAGTATTTTTTTATGTTTACAGACTCTATGGACATCTTGTAGATATCAAAATTGCTGTAGATACACTTTTGTTTTGCCTCAGTATGGATTTATTAATGTTGACTGCATTCTCTGAATGATATCCACACACCCTTCTGCAAGGGGAATGAAGTTCTGATGCTGGGTGAGGAGAAATAATGTTGATAATCATGCAGAAAATAAATTCATTTCCCCTCCTTTTTTTTCCTTCAGATTTTTCATTCTGTTCTTTCTTATAGATGGTGTAGGTAACTAAACTGACTCTGGGGAAGCATTGTTCCAATCTGAAACAGTTTCCAGGTGAATAATGAAATCAGCACTGGAAGAGCCCACCATTGATTCCAACCTTATTATATAGATAAGGAAACTGACGCACAGGCTTGTCAATTTACTGCCCAAGGTCAACCAGCTAGTTCTTGTTTCCAATCAGAACTCACTTGGATGCCTGCTATCAATGAAGGACAATCCTTATCCTTTCCTCCATCATTCCCACTGTTACTCTTCTGCTCTGGCTGGCTTGCCAGCTAGGGGGCCTGCCCCTCAGGAGATTTAGGAAACATTTTTTTCTGGATGTCACACCCTCCTTCCCAGGAAAGTCATCTGCCTGCTGCTGTGAATGTGGCAATTGGCACCCTCACTGCTTCATTCACTGAGACAGGGGATGATACCTGGCAGTTGGAAGTAGCCCAGTGCTTTCCACCTTTCAAGCCTGAAGTTCATCTTCCTGCCACCTGAAGGGCCAGGGCTTCCCCATTCCCACTCTCCATGGCCCCCTCCCTGTGGGGGTACACCTGTGGTCCTCCCTCTCCCCACCCCACACTGCCTTTCCCTGAAGATGACCTGGACACACTTTGCCAGACCTCAGAGAACCTTACAATCATGGTAACCCCTGAAACAGCCCTTGATTGCCCTGCTTTTCATTTAAACACCTGGAGTGTGGTTGTTCTGGAGTTGTTCCTGTTGCAGTCAGCCTGGACCCAGCCAGCAGAGGCCCATTTGCTCTCAGATCAGGCTCCCTGCCTCCTCCCAGCCCCCCATGGTGCTGCAAGCTCCGGGCCTCTCCCCTCTCTCCCCACCCTACCCCGGAAAGACTGGGCACAGCAGGAGACCTTCAAGCAAAGAGAAATGCACCATTCAGCATCTCCCTGTTTACTGCAGGAAAATATCAGCTGGTAGTACTGATTTTTTTTAGGGATGCCAGTTTAGCAAATAAAAATACAGGATGCCCAGTGGGTTTGCCTTCCAGGTAATCCAAAAATACTTTCTTAATAGTTAACTATGTCCTGTGCAATATTTGGAGCCTGTTTATGCTAAATTATTATTCATTGTTTATCTGAAATTCAGATTCTATTGGGTGACTTATATTTTACCTGGAAAACTTATTTTCATATTCAAATAAAGTGAACTGAAAAATCTTCCACACCAGGTCCTTAAAGGGTCTATAGTTGGAGCAGCAAGGGTGGAGGAAAGCGAATATTACAGAGCTATGTTTGCTAGAGCAAAGAAGTAATTAGATGTCTGTTATGTTCTGCATTATGCATTAAGCACATGCCACTCATGTGTACAAAAGTACCTCCTTTGGAAGCCAAGGAACTGCTTTACAAAGCATTAAGAATGGAAATTCACTCAAATGGGGGTAGGGGGAAGGAAAAAACCCAGAACATCAAGTCCTGCCTAAAGTTCCCAAGGAAAGAACAAAATAAACAGTGAGAAAACCAAATAGTTGAAGAAGTGTTTCCTTGCACAGAAGCAATGAGTTACTTGTCAGCAGAGTGGATTATGTAAAACTTCCCTTTTCTAAAAAAGAGGCTTGCTGAAATTCTTCCATTCTGTAAGTCCTGCGAATGAGGTCACACCACTCACACACATGCTCCACTTACTCCCAGACCTCCTGGCTTCAAAATGCATCAGCTTTCACTGTGGGTGACTCAGCCTGGAAAGAATGACTTTCTGCTAATTCTCAGGCACACTGAAAACTACCAAAAGCATGACGTTGGTCAGAGTTACAGTCTCGGTTTAATTTTTTTTTGTTATCATTAATGCACAATTACATGAGCAACATTATGGTTACTAGACTCCCCATATTCTCAAGTCCCCACCACACCACATACGCCATTACAGTCACTGTCCATCAGCATAATAAAATGCTGTAGAATCACTACTTGTCTTCTCTGTGTTATACTGCCTTCCCCATTTCCCCCCCCTCAAAATTATGTGTGCTAATCATAATTCTCCCTTTCCCCCTTATCATTCCCTTCCCACTCATCCTCCCCAGTTCCTTTCCCTTGGTAACTGTTAGTCCATTCTTGGGTTCTGTGAGTCTGCTGCTGTTTTGTTCCTTCAGGTTTTGCTTTGTTCTTTTACTCCACAGATGAGTGAAATCATTTGGTACTTGTTTTTCTCCACCTGGCTTATTTCACTAAGCATAATACCCTCTAGCTCCATCCATGTTGTTGCAAATGGTAGGATTTGTTTTCTTCTTAAGGCTGAATAATATTCCATTGTGTATATGTACCACATCTTCTTTATCCATTCTTCTACTGATGGACACTTAGGTTGCTTCCATTTCTTGGCTATTGTAAATAGTGCTGTGATAAACATAGGGGTGCATATGTCTTTTTCAAACTGGGCTCCTGCATTCTTAGGGTAAATTCCTGGAGTGTTATTCCTGGGTCAAATGGTATTTCTATTTTGAGTTTTTTTGGGAACCTCCATACTGCTTTCCACAATAGTTAAACTAATTTACATTCCTACCAGAAGTGTAGGAGGGTTCCCCATTCTCTACATCCTTGCCAACATTTGTTGTTGTTTGTCTTTTGGATGTTGGCCATCCTAACTGGTGTGATATGATATCTCATTGTTGTTTGAATTTGCATTTCTCTGATGATTAGTGATGTGGAGCATCTTTTCATTTCCTGTTGGCCATATGAATTTCTTCTTTGGAGAAGTATCTGTTCAGATCCTCTTTGGGTTTTTTAATAGGATTATTTGCTTTTTGTTTGTTGAGGTGTGTGAGCTCTTTATATATTTTGGATGTCAACCCCTTTTTGGATATGTCATTTATGAATATATTCTCCCATACTGTAGGATCTTTTTGTTCTACTCATGGTGTCCTTTGCTTTACAAAGCTTTTTAGTTTGATATAGTCCCACTTGTTCATTTTTGCTTTTGTTTCCCTTGCCTGGGGAGATATGTTCATGAAGAAGTTGCTCATGTTTATGTCCAGGAGATTTTTCATATGTTTTTTCCTAAGAGTTTTATAGTTTCATCACTTACATTCAGGTTTTTTATCCATTTTGAGTTTACTTTTGTGTATGGGGTTACACAATAATCCAGTTTCATTCTCTTACATGTAGCTGTACCGTTTTGCCAACACCAGCTGTTGAAGAGGCTGTCATTTCCCCATTGTATATCCATGGCTCTTTTATCATATACTAATTAACCATATGTTCTTGGGTTTATATGTGTGTTCTGTAGTCTGTTCTACTGGCGTGGGTGATGTCAATGGTAAAGGTAAGGGGTCAAGTCCAGTGGCCAGGGCTAGGGTTAGGGTTAGGTGTTCAGTAAAGTATACGAAGAGGATAGGGTTATGTTTAGAGTTCGGGTGAGGCTCTGATGTAAGGGCAAGGGAGTGAATGAGGTTCAGGGTTATGGTAAGGCATGGGTGATGTCAATGATCATGGTGTGGGGTCAGGTCCAGGGTCTAGGGCTAGAGTTAGGGTTATGTGTTCGATAAGGTGTATGGGGAGGATAGGGTTATGGTAAGAGTTCAGGTCTGGCTCTGATATGAGGGTGAGGGCGAGATTGAGGTTCAGGGATATAGTGAGGCCTTGGTGACTTCAGTGGTGGTGGTGAGGGGTCAGGTCTAGGGACCAGGTCTAGGGTTAGGGTTAGGTGTTCGGTAAGGTGTATGGGGAGGATAGGGTTATGGTTAGACTTCAGGTCTTGCTCTGATTGAGGGCAAGAGCAAGATTGAGGTTCAGGGTTATGGTGAGTCATCAGTGATGTTGATGGTGACAGTGAGGGACCAGATCCAGAAAAAGGGCTATGGTTAGGTATATTGTAAGGTGTACAGGGAAGATAGGGTTATGGTTAGAGTTAATATCCAACTCCAATGCAAGGGCAAGGGCGAGATTGAGCTTCAGGTTTAAGTGAGACTTTGGTGACATCGATGATGATGGTGATGGAAAAGGCACAGGGTTAGTGTTATGGTTAGGTATTCATTAAGGTGTGTGGGGCAGATTGGGTTAGGATTGGTGTTTGGGTCCCTCTCTGATGTTAGGGCAAGGGTGAGACTGAGGTTCTGATTTACGGTGAGGCATGGATTATGTCAATGGTTAAGGTGAGGGGTCAGGGCCAGGTGCCAAGGGTAGGGTTAGGGTTAGGTGTCTGGTAAAGTGTACGGGATGACAGGGTTACAATTAGAGTTCGGGTCCAGCTTTGATGCAAAGGCAAGATTGAGGTTCAGGGTTACGTTGAAGCTTGGGTGATGTTGATGTTCATGGTGAAGGGTCAGGTCCAGGGTCCAGGGCTACAGTTAGGGTTAGATGTTCGATAAAGTGTACAGGAAGGATAGGATTATAGTTAGAGTTCGATTCCGGCTCTGATGTGAGGGTGAGGGCGAGATTTAGTTTCGGGGTTACACTGAGGCATGGTTGTCATTGATGGTGATGGTTAGGGGTTAGGTACCGTGGAACAGCTAGGGCTAGGGTTAGGTGTAAGGTATAGTGTACCAGGAGTATAGAGTTGTGGTTAGAGTTTGGGACAGAATCTAATGTGATTGCAAGGGCAAGATTCAGGTTCAGGTTTACAGTAACATGTGGGTTAAGTCGATGGTGATGGTCTGGGGTCACGTCCAGGGGCCAGGGTTAGGGTTAGGATTAGGATTAGGCTTCCGGTAAGGTGTACAGGAAGGATATGATTATGGTTAGAGTTCTGGTCTGGTTCTTATGTGTGGTCAACAGCGAGATTAAGGTTCAGGTTTACAGTGAGGCATGGGCGATATTGGTGGTGATGCTGGGGGCTAGGGTTAGAATTAGGTGTTTGGCAAGGTGTATGGAAAGGATTCAGTTACAATTAGAGTTTGATTCCAGTACAGATGTGAGAGCGATGGCAAGATTCAGTTTCAAGGTTACGGTGAAGTGTGTGTGACTTCAATGGTGACAGGGAGGGTTCAGATCCAGGAGAAGGGCTAAGTTAGAATTAGGTGCTTGGTAAGGTTTACAGGGTTGATAGGGTTAAGGTTAGAGTTAGGGTCTGACTCCGATGTGAGGGACATGGTGAGATTGTGGTTCAGATTTAAGATGAGGTGTGAGTGACGTCAATGGTGATGGTGAGGGCTCATGGCCAGGTGCCATGGCTAAGGTTAGGTTATATGTTTGGTAACATGTACAGGGAGGATAGGATTCTGGTTAGAGTTAGGGTCAGGCTCTGAAGTGAGGACAAGGGGTATATTGAGGTTAAGGTTTATGGTGAGGCTTGGGAGATGTCGATGGTAATGGTGGGGGTCAGGCCAGGGGCCAAGGCTAGGGTTAGGGTTAGGTGTTTGGTTAGGTGTACCGAGAGGATAGGGTTATGGTAGAGTTAGGGTGTGGCTCTGATGTGATGGCAAAGGAAAGATTGAGTTTCAGGGTATGGTGAGCATGGGTGCGATCAATGGTGATGATGAGGTATCAGGTCCAGGAGCCAGGGCTAGGATTTTGGTTATGTATTCAGTAAGGTGTACAGGGAGAATAGAGTTTCAGTTAGAGTTAGGGTCCAGCTCTGATGTGAGGGTGAGTACAAGACTCAAGTTCAGGGTTATGGTCATGTGTGGATGATGTCAATGGTGATGTTGAAGGTCAGGTACAGTGGAAGGACTAGTGTTAGGGTTAGTTGTTCAGTAAGTTGTAGGGGAAGAATAGGGTTAAGTTTAGAGTTCGGGTCTGCCTCTAATGTGAGGCTGAGGTTGAGATTGAGGTTCAGGTTCACGGTGAGGCATGGGTGATGTCAGTGGTGATGGTGAGGGGCCAGACCTAGGGTTCAGTTTAGGTGTTAGGTAAGGTGTACCACGAGGATAGGTTTATCCTTAGAGTTCAGGTACAGCTCTGGTGTGAGGGAATGGGTGACACTGTGGTTTAGGGATATTGTGGGGGTGAGTGACGTCCATGGTGATGGTGAGGTGTCAGGTCCAGAGTCCAGGATTAGGGTTAGGATTTGTGTTCTTTAAGGTGTATGGGTAGGATAGGGTTATGGTTCGAGTTCTGGTAAGGCTTTGATGTGAGAGCGTGGAAGAGATAGAAGTTCAGGGTTACGGTGAGGCATGTGTGACATTGATGGTGATGGCCCAAGGTCAGTTCCATGGGCTAGGGATAGGGTAAGGATTAGGTGTTCATTAGAGTGCATGGGAACCGGGAACAATAGAGTTACAATTAGAGTACAGATATGGCTCTCATGTTATGGCAAGGGCGAGATTGAGGTTCAGAGTTACAGTGAGGTGTGGGTGACATCCATTGTGATTGTGAGGTGTCAGGTCCAGGGTCCAGGGCTAGGGTTAGGTTGATATGTTTGGTAACATGTACGGAGATGATAGGGTTATTGTTAGAGTTCGGGTCTGGCTCTGATGTGATGGTGACGGAAATATTGAGTTTCGGGGTTATGGTGTAGTGTGGGTGAAGTCAATGGTGATGTGGGGGATTCAGATTGAAAAGAATGGCTAGGGTTACATATAGGTGTTCTGCAAGGTGCACTGGGAGAATAGGGTTATGTTTAGAATTAGCATTCGGCTCTAATATGAGGGTGAGGGCAAGATAGTCATGTTTGTGGTGATGTGGGGGTGATGTCAATGGTGACAGTGAGACATCAGGTCCAGGCCAAGGGCTAGGGTTAGGATTAGGTGTTCAGTAAGGTATACGGGGAACAAAGGGTTATGTTTAGAGCTAGGGACCAGCTCTAATGTGAGGGCAACAGCGGGATTGAGGTTCACCATTATGGTGAGGCATTGGTTTTGTCAATGATGATGGTGAGAAGTTAGGTCCACAGACCAGGGCTAGAGTTAGGGTAGTGGGTCCATAAAGGTGTACGGAGAGGGCAGGGTTATGGTTAGAGTTCAGGTCCAGCTCTGATGTGACAGTGAGGTTAGGATTGAGTTTCAGGATTATGGTGAAGCATGGGAGACATCAATGGTGATGGTGAGAGGTCAGGACAAGGGACCAGGGCTAGGATTTTGGTTAGGTGTTCAGTAAGGTGTATGGGGAGGATAGGGTTATGGTTAGAGTTAGTGTCCGGCTCTGATGTGAGGGCAAATGCGAGATTGAATTTCAGGTTTAAGGTGCAGTGTGGGTGTTGTGGATGGTGACCATGAGGGTTGAGGTCTGGGGACAGGGCTAGGGTTAGGGTTAGGTGTTCAATAGGGTGTACTGGGAGGATAGGTTTATGGTTAGAGTTAGGGTAGGGCTCTGATGTGAGGTCTAGGGTGAGACTGAGGTTCAGCAATACGGTTTACATCAATGGTGACAGTGAGGGGTCAGGTCCAGGATCAGAGCTAGAATTAGGGTTAGGTATTTGGTGAGGTGTATGAGGAGGATAGAGTTATGGTTAGATATAGGGTCTGGCTCTGATGTGAGGGCGAGTGTGAGATTCAGCTGCAAGGTTACTGTGAGGCATGGGTGACTACTGTCAGTATGGGGTCATGTCCAGGGGCCAGGGTTAGGGACAGGGTTGGCTGGTATGTAAAGTGTATGGACAAGATAGGGTAACAGTTAGACTTAGTGTCTGGCTCTTAGGTGATGTCAAATGCGAGACTGGACTTCCGGTTTAAAGTGAAGCATGGGTGTCGTCAATGGTGACCATGAGAGGGGTGAGTTCTGGAGACAGGGCTAAGGTTAGGGTTAGGTTTTTGATAGGGTGTACAGGGAGGATAGGGTTACAGTTATAGTTAGGATCCGACTCTGATGTGAGGGTGAGGGCGAGATTGAGGTTCAGCTATACAGTGATACGTGGGTGAAATCGATTGTGACAGTGAGAAGTCAGGTCCAGGGTCAAGGCTAGGGTTAGGGTTCAGGTTTCAGTAAGGTGTACGGGGAGGATAGGGTTATGGTTAGGATTAGGGTCTGGCTCTGATGTTAGTATGGGTACGTGATTGATGTTCAGGGTTATGGTGAAGCGTGGGTGATGTCGATGATGACAGTGAGTGTACGGTCCAGGGGCAGGGGCTAGGGGTAGGGTTAGGTGTTCGGTAATGTGTACGGAATGGATAGCATTATGGTTAGAGTTAGAACCTGGCTCTGATGTGAGGGCAATAACGTGATTGAGCTTCAGGTTAAGGTGAGGCATGGGTGACGTCGATGGTGATGGTGAGGGGTCAAGTCCAGGGACAGGGCGCGGTTTAGGTTTAGGTGTTCTGTTAGGTGTAAGGGGAGGTTAGTGTTGTGGTTAGCAATAGGGTCTGGCTCTGATGTGAGAGTGGAGGCATGACTGTGTTTTAGGTTTAAGGTGACATGTGGATGATGTCAATGGTGACAGTGAGGGTTCAGGTCCAGGGTCCATAATTTGAGATAGGGTTAGGTGTTTGGTAAGTGTACAGGGAGGATATGTTTAAGGCTAGAGTTAGGGTCCGACTCTGATGTGAAGGTGAGGGTGGGATTGAGTTTCAGGGTTACAGTGATGCATGGGGGAAATCTATGGTGACATTGAGGAGTCAGGTCCATGGAAGAGGGCTAGGGTTAAGGTTAGGTGTTCAATAAGGTGTACTGGGAGGATTGGGTTACAGTTAGACTTAGGGTCCATCTCTGATGTGAAGGTGGGGGCAAGAATGCACTTCAGGGTTGAGGTGAGGCCTGAGTGAAGTTGATGGTGACTGTGAGCCGTCAGGTCCAGGGGCCTGAGCTAGGGTTATATTTAGGTGTTCTGTTAGGTGTACTGGGAGGATTTGGTTGCGGTTAGTGATAGGGTCTGGTTCGTACTGGAGGGCGAGGGTGAGATTAAGGTTCAAGGTTATGGAGAGGGGTCGATTAATTTGATGATAACAATGAGGGGTCAGATCCAGGCACCAGGGTTAGGATTAGGATTCGGTGTTTGGTAAGATGTATGGAAAGTATAAGCATACGGTTAGAGTGAGGATACAGTTCTGTTGTGATGGCGGTGGTGATATTGAACTTCAGGGTTACTGTGAGGGTTGGGTGTTATTGATGCTGACAGTGTGGGGTCAGGTCCAGAGGCCGGGGATAGGGTTAAAGTTAGGTGTTCGGAAAGGTGTACACGGAGGATAGAGTTGCGGTTAGATTTAGTGTCCGGCTCTGATGTGAGGTCGAGGGCAAGTATGAGGTTCAGGGTTATGGTGATGCGTTGGTGAAGTTGATGCTGATGGTGAGGAGTCAGGTCCACAGTTCAATGGCTAAGTTTAGGATTAGGAGTTTGGTAAGGTGTACGGGTAGGATAGGGTCATGGTTGGAGTTCGAGCCCAGCTCTGATGTGAGGGTGAGAGCGAGATTGATGTTCAGGATTAAGGTGATGCGTGGGGGATGTCAGTGGTGATGGTAAGGGGTCAGGTGTAGTGGCTAGTGTGAGTTATGGTTAGGTGTTTAGTAACATATACATGGAAGATAGGATTTCAGTTATATTTAGAATACAGCTCTGATATGAGGTCAAGGGTGAGAGTGAGCTTTGGTGTTATGGTGAGGCATGGGTGACATCGAAGGTGACAGTGAGGACTCAGATCCAGGGGCCAGGGATAGGGTTAGTGTTAAGTGTTCCTTAAGGTGTACATAGAGGATAGGGTTGTGGTTAGAGTTAGAATCTGGCTCTGATGTGAGGTCGAGGGCGAAATTGAGCCTTAGGGTTATGGTGAGGTGACATCAATGGTGATGGTTAGGGGTCAGATCCTGGGCCAGGTCTAGGGTGAGTGTTAGGTGTTCCTTAATGTGTACGTGGAGGGAGGGTTATGGTTAGACTTAGAACCTGGCTCTGATGTGAGGGTGAGGATGACATTGAGCTTCACAGTTATGGTGAGGCATGCGTGATGTTCATGGTGATGGTGAGGGGTCAGGTCCAGGAGCCAGGGCTAGGGTTAGGGTTAGGTGTTCATAAAGGTGTAAGGGAGGATAGGGTTATGGTTAGATTTGGTGTCTGGCTCTGATGTGAGGGCGAGGAAGAGATTGAGGTTCAGGATTACAGGAATGTGTGGGTGATGTCAATGGTGATGGTGAGAGGTCAGGTCTAGGGTCCAGAGATAAGGTTAGGGTTTGGTTTTTGGAAAGGTGTTTGGGGATTATAAGGTTACTGTTAGAGTTAGAGTCTGTCTCTGATGTGAGGGAGAGGGCAAGACTGAGCTTCAGGTTTATGGTGAGGTGTGGGTGATGTCGATGGTTACGGTGAGGAGACAGGTACAAGGGCCAGGAATAGGGTTACTGTTAGGTTTTTGGAAAGGTGTACAGGGAGGATATGGTTATGGTTAGAGTTAGGGTCCAGCTCCAAGGTGAGGGCATGGGAGAGATTAATGTTCAGTGTTACCATTAGGCAGGGGTGACATCAATGCTGATGGTGAGGGTTCAGGCTAAGGGGCCAAGACTAGGGTTAGGGTTAGGTTTTCAGTAAGGTATACAGGGGGAATACGTTATGGTTAGAGTTAGGGTATGGCTCTGATGTGAGGGCAAGGGAGACATTGCACTTCATGTCTAAGGTGATGTGTGGATGGTGTCAATGGTGACGATGAGGGGTCAGGTCCAGAGGCCAGCCAAGGTTAGGGTTATGTGTTTGGTAGTGTGTATGGTGATAATAGGGATATGGTTAGAATTAGAGACTGGCTCTTATGTGAGGGCAGGGGAGAGACTGAGGTTCAGGGTTACGGTGAGGTGTGGGTGTCATTGATGGTGATGGTGAGGCGTCAGGTCCAGGTTCCAGTGCTAGGGTTAGGTTTAGGTATTCGGTAACATGTACAGCATTGATAGGCTTATGGTTACAGTTAGGGTCTGGCTCTGATGTGAGGACAAGGGCGAGACTGAGATTCAGGGTTATGGTGAGGCATGGGTGATGTCAATAGTGATGGTCAGGGGTCAGGACCAAGAGCCAGGGATATGGTTGTAGTTCAATGTTTGTTAAGTTGTATGGGGTGGATAGGGTTATGGTTTGAGTTAGGGTCCATCTCTGATGTAAGGGTGAAGGCGAGATTGAGGTTCAGGTTTACAGTGAGACTGGAGTAATGTCCATGCTGATGGAGAGGGGTCAGGTCCAGGGGCCAGGGCTACAGTTATGGTTAGGTGTTCAGTAAGGTGTGCCAGCAGGATAGGGTTATGGTTAGAGTTAGGGTCCAGTTCTGATGTGAGGGGGAGGATGAGATTGAGGTTCAGGGTAATGGTGAATCTTGGGTGACGTCAGTGGTGATGGTGAGGAGTCAGGTCCAGGTGCCTGGTCTAGGGTTTGGGTTAGTTGTTCAGTAAGGTGTACGGGGTGGGTACGGTTATGGTTAGAGTTAGGGTCTGGCTCTTCTGAGAGGGCGAGGGTGAGATTGAGGTTCAGGTTTACAGTAAGGCAGGGGTAATGTCAATGCTGATGGTGAGGGGTCAGGTCCAGGGGCCAGGGCTATGGTTAGTGTTAGGTGTTCTGTAAGTTGTATGGGAAGGATAGCATTATGGTTAGAGTTAGGGTATGGATCTGATGTGAGGACGTGGGCCAGATTGCACTTTAGGGCTAAGGTGATGCATAGATGATGTTGATGATGATGGTGAGGGTTCAGGTCCAGGGTCCAGGACGAGGGTTATGGTTAAGTTTTTGGTAAGGTATATGTAGAGGATAGGGTTATGGTTAGATTTAGACTCCAGCTCTGATGTGTGGGTGAGGGCCAAATTGAGTTTCAGTATTATGGTGTGGTGTGGTTGACATTGATGCTGACAGTTAAGGGGCCAGGGCGAGAATTATGATTAGGTTTTGGTAAGGTATACATTGAGGAAAGGATTATGGTTAGATTAAGACTCCAGCTCTGATGTGAGGGCGAGGGCCAGATTGGGTTTCAGGGTTATGGTGTGGCGGGGTTGACATCAATGCTGATGTTGAAGGGTCACATCCAGGGGCCAGGGCTAGGGTTAGGTTAAGTTCTTTGTAAAGGTGTATAGAGAGCATAGGGTTATGGTGAGAATTAGGATCCAAATCTAATATGAGGGCAGGGGTTAGGTTTACCATGAGGTGTGGGGTAAACCAATGGTGACAATGAGGGTTCAGGCCAAGGGCCAGGGATAGGGTTGGGTGTTTGGTAAGGTGTATGGTGATGATAGAGTTATGGTTAGAGTTAGGGACTGGCACTGATGTGAGTGCAAGGACGAGATTGAAGTTCAGGGTTATGGTGAGGCATGGGTGACATTGATGGTGACAGTGAGGAGTCAGGTACAGGGTCCAGGTCTAGGGTTAGGGTTAGGTGGTCAGTCAGGTGTACTGGGAGGAAAGGGTAATTGCTGGAGTCCAGCTCCAGCTGAGGGGTGGGATGCCCGAAGGTGCAGGATGGAGTTGGTGAAACAGTGAGGAAAAACAAGGAGTCAGACATGGAGTCAAGCTGGAATCATCTAGTCACAGTTCTTAGTGAGTGTGCCAGTAGTGGTTTTATTTATATGATTATTTCCAGACACTTACCCTTTGATCAATAATGTTACAATCTTTATTTATCCTTTGATCAGTGATAATAGAATCTTTTTTCCTTTCTGTTTCTTTCTTATTCCAGGTGACTACCCTTAATTGCAGACAGCTGACATCTCTATTTCCTTATTCATGCAATTCTTAGTATGATTATTTTTTGACACCATCTCATTTTTATGCAAAGCATGTTCACCAGAATACATGATGCATGCAGTGGGGAAAGGGCAGGTGCAAAAGTTCATTCAAAGTTCACTTACTATAGCAATTCACATTATAATTCTCATCTTTTAAAGGCCTAATACAATAAATAGATTTAATTTTTCTATAACATTTATTCCACATTTCTATCCACACTTTATGTGCTTGACGTGTCCAAAGACACTAAGGTTTCTTTCCTCTTTTAATCCTTTCCCATTATGAGACAGAACTAAATCAAACCATCTTATAATCAATCCAATACCACAAATTCATATCTTCATCATATACTCTTTCATAGGGTACTGTGGGTAACAAAGTAAACTCTATGTTGCTCATGAATTTTCTTCTTCTAGAGAGATACCAGAATCTTCCTCCTATAAGATAAGTGGGGCCATGTGGTCCTGCTACAGTGGTAACAGCTCTATTTATTTTATCTAGGCCTTTATTAGCCTCTCGCATCAGGGAGCTTTTCAAAGGCCTGGATCCATGATTTGCTCATGCTGGATTTTCTTAAAGAATTCCTCATTACTGACATTAGTGTTATTACAAAACAGGGGAAGTAATTCATGAGGCTTTTCTGTAATTACTAATCTTTTACTTTGTTCTTTCTGCATCTCACTTTCTTTCTGTGTTCCATTATGTTCCTTAGAGTAATTATTCTGAAAACCTGTTAGGAAATCAGTGTCCCCATCAGTTCTGGTTAACTTACCAAAGGAAAATTAAGCCCTGGGTATGAACACAGTAAAAAAATAGACAGTATTATTACAGCTCTCAAAAATGTTAAGGCAGGTAATAGAGAGAGCCAGCTGCAAGGACACCTGCTGGGCAGGGACCATCCTCGGGCGTGGACTTTGTCAAACAGCCTGAGCAGCATGGCTCCCACCAGGTAATGGTTAGAGTTAGGATGAGGCTCTGATGTGAGGGTGTGGGGGAGCTGGAACGTCAGGTTCACAGGGAATTGTGGGTGACACCAATGCTGATGGTAGGGGTATGGACTAAGAGCCAGGGCTGGTGTTAGGATTAGGTTTTCAGAAAGGTGTATGGGAAGGATACATTACAGTTATAGATAGGATCTGGCTCTGATGTGAGGGCAAGGGCAAGATAGAGCTTCACTGTTACTGTGAGGTGTTGGTGATGTCCATGGTGATGTGAGGGATGCAGTCCAATGTCCAGGGCTACAGTTATGGTTAGGAGTTCGATAAGGTGTATGGTCAGGATAGTTTTACAGTTACAGTTAGGAACTGGCTCTAATGTGAGGGTAAAGGCAAGATTGAGGTTCAGTATTATGGGGAGGCATGGTGGACATTGATGTGGACCATTAGGGATAAGGTGCAAGGGCAGGGCTATGGTTAGGGTTAGGTGTTCGGTAAGGTGTACAGGGTGGATAGGGTTGTGGTTAAAGTTAGGATCTAGGCCTGATGTGAGGTCAAGGGTGAGATTGAGTTTTAGGTTCATTGTGAGGCATGGTGGAAGTTCAAAGGGGACCATGACATTAGGTGCAAAGGCAGGGCTACGGTTAGGGTTAGGTGTTCAATAAGGTGTACTGGGAGGAACAGGTTTTGGTTACATGTACGGTCAGGCTCTGATGTGAGGGCGAGGGAGAGATTCAACTTCAGGCTTACAGTGAAGAGTGGGTCATGTTGATAGAGATGGTAGGTGTCTGGACAACAAATCAGGGCTAGGGTTAGGTTTTCAGAAAAGTGTATGGGGAGGATACGTTTCTGGGTAGAGTTAGGATCCAGCTCTGTTGTGAGGGTGAGTGCGAGATAGAGCTTCAGTGTTACTGTGAGGTGCTGGTGATGTCCATGGTGACCAGAAGGGAAAAGGTCCAAGGTCCAAGTCTAGGGTTTGGGTTAGGAGTTTGATAAGGTGTATGGTAAGTATAGTTTTATGGTTACAGCTAGGAACTGTCTCTAATGTGAGGGTGAGGGCAAGATTTAGGTTCAGGATTATGGGGAGGCATGGTGGACATCAATGTTGACCATTAGGGATAAGGTGCAAGGACAGGGCTAGGGTTAGCATTAGGTGTTCGGTAAGTTGTACAGGGTGGATAAGGTTGCGGTTAGAGTTAGGGTACAGCTGTGATGTGAGGGTGAGTGTGAGATTGTGTGTCAGGTTTATGATTAGGCATGGGTGACATGGAAACTGGTGTGAAGGGTCAGTTCAAGTGGCTTGGGCTAGGCATAGGGTAAGGTGTTCGGAAAGGTTTAAGGGCAGGATAGGGTCATGATTAATTTAGGATACAGCTCTAATGTGAGGTTGACAGCGAGATTGAGCTACAATGTTAAAGTGAGTCATGGGTGATGTTGTTGGTGATGGTAGGGGTCTGATTCAAGAGCCAGGACTATAGTTAGGGTTAGGTGTTCATGTAGGTATATGGTAGGGGGAACGGTTACAGTTACAGTCAGGGTTATGCCGTGATGTCAGGGTGAGTGTGAGATTGTGTTTCACATTTATGATTTGGTACAGGTGATATTGAAACTGATGGTGAGAAGTCAGGTCCAGGGGCCAGGGCTAAGGTTAGGGTTAAGTGTTCAGTAAAGTTTACGGGCAGAATAGGCTTATGGTTAGAGTGAAGATCTGGCTCTGATGTGAGGGTGAGGGCGAGATTGAGCTACAGGTTTATGGTGAGTTGTGGGTGATGTCGATGTTGGCCATGAGGGGTCAGGTCCAAGGGCCAAGGCTAGGGTTAGGGTTAGGTGTTCCAGAAGGTATGTGCGGAAGATACAGTTAAGGTTAGAGAAAGAGCCGGCTCTGATGTGAGGGTGACTGCGGGTATGAACTTCAGGGTTAGAGAGAGGCGAGGGTGTTGTCAATGATGATGGTGAGGGTTCAGGTCATGTAGCCAGGGCTAGAGTTAGGGGTAGGTGTTCAGTAAGGTGTACTGGCAGGATAGGGTTATGGTTACATTTAGGATCCAGCTTTGATGTGAGGGCAACAGTGAGATTGAGCTACGGTGTTGCAGTAAGGCATGGGTGATGTCAATGGTGATGTTAGAGGTCTGGTTCAAGAGCCAGGTCTAGGGTTAGGGTTAGGTGTTTGGGTAGGTGTATGGGGGTGATAGGATTATGGTTAGAGTTAGAGTCTAGCTCTGATGTGAGGGTAAGTGAGAGATTGAACTTCAGGCTTACAGTGAAGCATTCATCACATCGATGGTGAGCATACTGTTGTGGGCTATGAGACAGGGCTTGGGTTGAGGTTAGGTTTTTAGAAAGGTGTATGGTGAGGATGGGTTTAAGGTTACAGTAAGAATCTGGATCTGATGTGAGGGCGAGTGTGAGATAGAGGTTCAGTGTTACTATGAGGCATTGGTGATGCCCATGGTGACCGTGAGGGATCAGGTCCAAGTTCCAGGACTACGGTTAAGGTTAGGAGTTTCATGAGGTGTACAGTTAGGAGAGTGTTATGTTTACAGTTAGGAACAGGCTCTAATGTGCAGGTGATGACTCGGTTTGAGGTTCAGGATTATGGGGAGTTGTGGTGGACATCGATGTTTACCATTAGGGCTAAGGTGAAAGGGCAGTGCTAGGGTTAGTGTTAAGTGTTCCTTAGGGTATACAGGGTGGATAGGGTTTCAGTTAGAATTAGGGTCCAGCGCTGGTGTGAGGATGAGGGTGACATTGATGTTCAGGTTTATAGTGAGGCATGGGGGATGTCGATAATGTCAGTCAGGTTTCAGATCCAGGGGTCAGGGCTAGGGATAGGTTTAGTGTTCGGTAATGTGTATGGGTAGGATAGGGTTACGGTTACACTGAGGATCTGGGTCTGATGTGAGGGAGACCACGTGATTGAGCTGCAGGTTTACAGTGCGGTGTGGGTGATATTGATGTTGACCATGAGGTTACAGGTCCAAGGGCCGGGCTAGAGTTAGGGTTAGATGTTCCAGAAGGTGTATGTGGAAGATAGCATTATGGTTAGAGTTAGGGACCAGCTCTGATGTGAGAGCAAGTGCGGGTATGAATTTCAGGGTTACAGAGCAGTGTGAGTGTTTATGATGGTGACGGTGAGGAGTCAGGTCAAGTGGCCAGGGTTAGGGTTAGGGTTAGGTGTTCGGTAAGGTTTACAGGCAGGATAGGGTTATGGTTACATTTAGGATCTGACTCTGATGTGAGGGCGACAGCGAGATTGAGTTACAGTATTACAGTGAGGCATGGGTGACGTAGATGATGATGGTAGGGGTCTGGTCCATGAGCCAGGGCTAGGGTTAGGGTTAGGTGTTCAGGAAGGTGTATGGGTCGGATAGGGTTTCAGTTAGATTTAGGGTCCAGCTGTGATGTGAGGGTGAGTGCAAGATTGTGTTTCAGGTTTACGATTTTGTGGGAAAGACATTGAAAGTGATGTAGAGGGGTCAGGTCCAGTGGCAAGGGCTAGGGTTAGGGTTAGGGGTTCAGTAAAGTGTACAGGGTAGATTGCTTTGAGGTTAGAGTTAGAATCCAGGTCTGATGTGACATCAAAGGCGAGACTGAGTTTCAGGACTTTGGGGAGGCATGGTGGAAGGTTGAAGGTGGCCATGAGGGTTCTGGTGCAAAGACTGGGCTACAGGTAGGGTTAGGTCTTCTGTAAGGTGTACTTTGAGGAAAGTGTTTCACTTAAATTTAGGGTGAGGCTCTCATGTGAGGTCATTGGAGAGATTGTAGTTCAGTTGTACACTGAAGTGTGGGTCATGTCGATGGTGATGGTAGGGGTCTAGACCACGACCCAGGGCTAGGGTTAGGGTTAGGTTTACTGAAAGGTGTACCGGGAAGATACATTTATGGTTAGAGTTAGGATCCAGCTCTAATGTGAGGGCGAGGGCGAGATAGAGCTTCAGTGTTACTGTGAGGTCTTGGTGATGTCCATGGTGACTATGAGGGATGAGGTCCAAGGTCCAGGGCTAGGCTTAGGGTTAGGAGTTCGATAAGGTGTAGATTCAGGATAGTTTTACGGTTACAGTTAGGGACCGGCTCTAATGTGTCGGTGAGGGCAAGATTGAGGTTCTGTATTACAGTGAGGCATGGTGGACATTGATGTTGACCATTAGGGATAAGGTGCAAGGACAGGGCTAGGGTTAGGGTTAGGTGTTCGTTAAGGTGTACAGGGTGGATAGCATTGCGGTTAGAGTTAGAATCCGGCTGTGATATGAGGGTGAGTGTGAGATTGTGTGTCAGGTTTACTATTAGGTGTGGGTGACATGGAAACTGATGGTGAGTGGTCAGGTCCAGGGGCCAGGGCTAGGGTTAGGGTTAGGGTAAGTGTTCTGTAATGTGTACGGGCAGGATAGTGTTATGGTTACAGTAAGGATCAGGCTCTGATGTGAGGGTGAGGGCGAGATTGAGCCTCAGGTTTACGGTGAGTTGTGGATGATGTCAATGTTGTCTGTGAGGGGTCAGGTCAGAGCCAGGTCTATGGTTATCGTTAGGTGATCCAGAAGGTGTTTGGGGAGTTTCAAGTTCTGATTTTGATGTGAGGGCAAGTGCGGGTATTACCTTCAGGGTTACAGTGAAGCATGGGTGTTGTTGATGGTGAAGGTGAAGGGTCAGGTCAAGTGTCCAGAGCTACGGTTAGGGTTAGGTGTTCGGTAAGGTGTATGGGCAGGATAGGGCTATGGTTACATTTAGGTTCCGGCTCTGATGTGAGGGCAACAGCGAGATTGAGCTAGAGTGTTACAGTGATTCATGGGTGATGTTGTTGATGATGGTAGGGTTCTGGTTCAAGTGCCAGAGCTAGGGTTAGGGGTAGGTGTTCGGGAAATTTTACAGTGAGCACAGGTGTTTGGTTAGAGTTAGTGTCTGGCTGTGATGTGAGGGTGTGAGATTGTGTTTCAGTTTTACGTTTTGATGGGGGTGGCATTGAAACTGATGTTCAGGGGTGAGGGCATGGGACTAGAGCTAGGGTTATGTTTAGGTTTTCGTAAGTTGTGTGGGGTTGACAGGGTTGTGGTTAGGGATAGGATCCAGCTGTGATGTCAGGACAAGGGTGAGACAGAGGTTCAGTGTTACTGTGAGGCGTTGGTGGTATCCATGGTGATCGTTAGGGATCAGGTACAAGGTCCAGGGCCATTCTTAGGGTTAGGAGTTCAATAAGGTGTATGGTCAGGATAGTGTTACGTTTACTGTTAGTAACTTGCTCTAATGTTAGGATGAGAGCTAGGATTGAGGTTCAAGATTACAGGTATGCATTGTGCACGTTGATGTGGACCATTAAGGATAAGGTGAAAGGGCAGGGCTAGGGTTAGGTTTAAATGTTCTGTAAGATGTACATGGTGGATAGGGTATTGGTGAGAGCTAGGACATGGTGCTGGTGTGAGGATGAGGGCAAGACTGATGTTCAGGTTTATGGTGAGACATAGGGGATGTCAATGGTGTCAGTCAGGTGTCATGTCCAGGAGCCCTGGGCTAGGGTTAGGTTTAGAGTTCACTAATGTGTATGGGCAGAATATGGTTACGGTTACACTGAGGATCTGGCTCTGATGTGAGAGTGGCAGTGAGATTGAGCTGGAGGTTTGTGGTGCAGTGTGGGTGATGTTGATGTCTACCATGTGGGGTCAGGTGCAAGGGCAGGGCTAGTGTTAGGGTTAGGTGTTCTGGAAGGTGTACAGGGAGGATAGCATTACGGTTAGAGTTAGGGTCTGGCACAGATGTGAGGGCGAGTGTGGTTATGAACTTCAGGGTTACAGTGAAGCATGTGTGTTGTCGATGGTGATGGTGAGGGGTCAGGACGAATGTCCAGGGCTAGGTTTTTGGTTTGGTGTTCTGTAAGGTGTATGGGCAGGATAGGGCTATGGTTACACTTAGGATCCAGCTGTGATGTTAGGGCAACAGCGAGATTGAACTACAGTGTTACAGTGAGACAAGAGTGATGTTGATGGTGATGGTAGGGTTCTGGTCCATGAGCCAGGGCTAGGGTTAGGGTTAGGTGTTTGGGAAGATGTACAGGGTGGATTGGGTTTTGGATAGAGTTAGGGTCCGGCTGTGATGTGAGGTTTAGTGTGATACTGTGTTCCAGGTTTACGTTTTGATGGGGGTGACATTGAAACTGATGTTGAGGGGTCAGGTCCAAGGACCAGGTCTGGGGTTAGGGTTCAGAGTTCAGGAAAGTGTACAGGATGGAGAGGTTTGCAGTTCGACTTAGGACCAAAGTCTGATGTGAAGCTGAGGCTGACATTGAGGTTCAGGTTTATGGGGAGGCATGCTGCAAGGTTGAAGTTGACCATTTGTTTTCAGGTGCAAAGGCTGGGCTACAGTTAGGGTTAGGTGTTCAGTAAGGTGTACTAGGAGGAAAGGGTTTCAGTTACATTTAGTGTCAGGCTCTGATGTGAGGGCAAGGGAGAGATTGAACTTCAGGCTTATAGTGAACTATGGGTCATGTCGATGGTGACGGTAGGATTCTGGACCACGAGCCAGAGCTAGGGTTAGGGTTAGGTTTTCAGAAAGGTGTAGGGGGAGGACACGTTTATGGTTAGAGTTAGGATTCAGCTCTGCTGTGAACACGACGGCGAGATAGAGGTTTAGTGTTCCTGTGAGGCATTGGTGATGTCCATGGTGACCATGAGGGATGAGGTCCACAGTCCAGGGCTAGTGTTAGGGTTAGGAGTTCGATAAGGTGCACGGTCAGGATAGTGTTACTTTTACAGTTAGGAGCCAGCTCTAATGTGAGGGTGGAGGGTGTTCAGGATTATGGCTAGGCATGGTGGACATTGATCTTGACCATTAGGGACAACGTGTAAGGACAGGGCTAGGGTTAGGGTTAAGGGTTCAGTAAGGTGTACAGGTTGGATAGGGTTTCAGTTAGAGTTAGGATCTGTATCTGGTGTGTGGATGAGGGAGAGACTGAGGTTCAGGTTAATGCTGAGGTGTGGGGACATCTATGGTGGCATTCTGGTGTCAGGTCCAGGAGCCCTGGGCTGGGTTAGGTTTAATGTTTGTTAATGTGTATGGGCAGGATAGGCTTATGGTTACACTGAGGATCTGGCTCTGATGTGAGGGTGATGGTGAGATTGAGCTGCAGGTTTACAGTGAGGTGTGCGTGATGTTGATGTTGACCATGAGGGGTAAGATCCAAGGACAGGGCTAGGTTTGGATTAGGAGTTCTGGAAGGTTTATGGGGAGGATAGCATTATGGTTAGAGTTAGAATCCAGCTCTGATGTGAGCATGAGTATGAGTTTAAACTTCCCTGTTACAGGGAAGTGTGTGTGTTGTTGATGGTGACAGTGATTCAGGTTGAGTGGCCAGGGCTTGGGTTATGGTTTGGTTTTCGGCATGGTGTCTGGGCAGGATAGGGTTATGGTTCCATTTAGGATCTGGCTCTGATGTGAGGGCGACAGCAAGATTGAGCCACAGTGTTACAGTGAGGCATAGGTGATGCCTATGTTGATGGTAGGGGTCTGGTCCATGAGCCAGGGCCAGGGTTAGGGTTCGGTGTTCTGGAAGGTGTATGGGGGTATACCATCTTGGTTAGAGTTTGGGTTCAGCTGTGATGTGAGGGTGAGTGTGAGATTCTGTTTCAGGTTTATGATTGAGCACGACTGACATTGAAACTGATGGAGAGGGGTCAGGTCCAAAGGCCAGGGCTAGGGTTACGCTTAGGAGTTCGTTAAGGTGTACGGTCAGGATAGTGTTATGTTTACAATTTGGAAAAGGATCTAATTGAGGGTGAGTTCTAGGATTAAGGTTCAGGATTACAGGAAGCTTGGTGGACTTCAATGTTGACCATTAGGTAAAAGGTGAAAAGAGAGGGCTAGGGTTACAGTTAAGTGTTCTGTACAGTGTGCAGGGTAGATAGGGTTTCACTTAGAGTTAGGGTATGGCTCTGGTCTGAGGACGAGGGAGAGACTGAGGTTCAGGTTTCTGGTGAGCATGGGGAGACGTTGATGGTTTCAGTCAGTTGTCAGGTCCAGGAGCCCTGGGCTAGTGTTAGGTTTAGTGTTCGGTAAAGTGTACGGGCATGATAGGTTTACAGTTACACTGAGGATCAGGCTCTGATGTTAAGATGATGGCGAGATTGAGGTACAGGTTTATGGTGAGGTGTGGGTGATGTTGATGTTGATTTTGATGGGTCAGGTCCAAGGCAGGGCTAGGGTTAGGGTTAGGTGTTCCGGAAGGTATACAGTGAGGATAGCATTATGTTTTAAGTTAGGGACTGGCTCTGATGTGAGGGCAAATGCGGGTATGAGCTTCAGGGTTACAGTGAAGCATGGGTGTTGTCCATGGTGACAGTGAGTGGTCAGGTTTAGTGGCCACTGCTAGGGTTTGGGTTAGGTGTTCTATAAGGTGTACGATCAGGATAGGTTTATGTTTACATTTATGATCCAGCTCTGATGTGAGCATGACAGTGAGAATGAGCTACAGTGTTACAGTGAGGCATGGGTGACACCTATGTTGATGGAAGATTTCTGGTCCATGTGCCAATGGTAGGGTTAGGGTTAGGTGTACAGGGGGGATACCACTTTGGTTATAGTTAGGGTTCTGCTGTGATGTGAGTGTGAGTGCGAGATTCTGTTTCAGGTTTATGAATTGCCATGGGTGGCATTAAAACTCATTTAGAGGGGTCAGGTCCAGGGGCTAGGGATAGGTTTAGGGTGGGGTGTTTGGTAAAGTGTAAAGGGTGGATAGATTTGTGGTTAGAGTTAGGATCCAGGTCTGATGTGAGTTCAAGGGTGAGATTGAGGTTCAGGTTTATGGGGAGGCATGGGGGACATCGATGTTGACCATTAGGAATAACGTGAAAGGGCAGGGCTAGGGTTGGGGTTAAGTGTTCAGTAAGGTGTAGAAGTTGGATAGGGTTTCGGTTAAAGTTAGGATCTGGCTCTGGTGTGGATGAGGGCAAGGCTAAGGATCAGGTTTATGCTGAGGCATGGGGGACGTTGATTGTGTCAGCCAGGTATCAGGTCCAGGAGCCCTGGGCTAGGGTTAGGTTTAGTATTCGGTAATGTGTACGGGCAGGATAGGGTTACAGTTATACTGAGAATTTGACTCTGATGTGAGGGCGATGGCAAGATTGAGCTGCAGGTTTACGGTGAAGAGTGGGTGATGTTGATGTTGACTGTGAGGGTTCAGGTCCAAGGGCAGGGCTAGGGTTACGGTTAGGAGTTCCACAAGGTGTACAGTGAGGACAGCATTATGGTTAGAGTTAGAGTCCGGGTGGGATGTGAGGGAGAGTGTGAGTTTAAATTTCCTGGTTACAGTGAAGCGTGGTTGTTGTCAATGGTGAAGGTGAGGGTTCAGGTCAAGTGGCCAGGGCTAAGCTTAGGTTTAGGTGTTCAGTAAGGTGTCTGGGCAGGATAGGGTTATGGTTACATTCAGGATCCCACTCTGATGTGATGGTGACAGCGAGTTTGAGCTACAGTGTTGCAGTGAGGCATGGGTGATATCGATGGTGATGGTAGGGATCTGGTCCATGACCAATGTCTAGGGTTAGGGTTAAGCGTTCAGTAATGTGTATGGGGAGGATAGGTTTATGGTTACAGTTAGGATCTGGGTCTGATGTGAGGGTGATGGCAAGTTAGAGGTTCAGTGTTACTGTGAGTCTTTGGTGATGTCCATCATGACCATGATTGATGACGTCCAAGGTCCAGGGCTAGGGTTATGCTTAGTTGTTTGATAAGGTGTATGCTCAGGATAGTGTTACATTTACAGTTACGTTCTTGCTCTAATGTGAGGGTGAATGCTAGGATTAACATTTAAGAATACGGGGAGGCATTTAGGACTTCAATTAGGGAAAAGGTGAAAGGTCAGCACTAAGGTTAGGGTTAAGTGTTCAGTACATTGTACAGGGTAAATAGGGTTTTGGTTAGAGTAAGGACACAGCTCTGGTGTGAGGACAAGGGCGAGACTGTGGTTAAGGTTTACAGTGAGTTGTGGGGATGTTGATGGTGTCAGTCAGGTGTCAGGTCCAGGAGCCATGGGCTAGGGTTAGGTTTAATGTTCGCTAATGTGTATGGGCAGGATAGGTTTATGGTTACAGAGGATCAGGCTCTGATGTGAGGGAGATGGCGAGATTGGGCTTCAGGATTACGGTGAGGTATGGGTGATGTTGATGTTGACCGAGAGGTGTCAGGTCCAAGGGCAGGGCTAGAGTTAGGGTTAGGTGTTAACGAAGGTGTACATGGAGGATAGCATTATGATTTAAGCTGGACTGGCTCTGATGTGAGGGCAAGTGTAGGTATGAACTTCAGGGTTATAGGGAAGTGTGGGTGTTGTCAATGGTAATGGTGAGGGTCATGTCTAGTGGCCAGGGCTAGGGTTAGGGTCAGGTGTTTGGTAAGGTGTACGGGCAGGATAGGGTTATGATTACACTTAAGATACGGCTCTGATGTGAGCATGACAGCGAGATTGAGCTACAGTGTTATATTTATGCATGGGTGACACCTATGCTGATGGGGTACAGGTCCATGACCCAGGGCTAGGGATAGGGTTAGATTTTTAGGAAAGTTTATGGGGGTGATACCATTTCGGTTATAGTTATGGTCCAGCTATGATGTGAGCATGAGGGTGAGATTCTGTTTCAGGTTTATGATTTGCCAAGGGTGACATTGAAACTGATGGAAAGAGGTCAGGTCTAGGTACCAGAGCTAGGGTTAGGATTAGCACTTCGGTAAAGTGTACAGGGTGGATAGGTTTGCTGTTACAGTTAGGATCCAGGTCTGATGTGAGGCCGAGGGTGACATTGAGGTTCAGGTTTATGGGAAGGCATGCTGGAAGATCGATGGTGACCACAAGGGTTGAGGTGCAAAGGCTGGGCTGCGGTTAGGGTTAGGTGTTCGGGAAGGTGCACTTGGAGGAACGGGTTTCAGTTACATTTAGTGTCAGGCTCTTAGGTGAGGTTGAGGAAGCGAATGAACTTGAAGCTTACAGTGAAGCATGGGTCATGTTGATGGTGACGGCAGAGATTTGGACCATGAGCCAGAGCTAGGGTAAGTGTTAGGTTTTCAGAAAGGTGTACAGGGCAGACACGTTTATGGTTATAGTTAGGATCCGGCTCTGATGTGATGGCGAGGGCGAGATAGAGGTTCAGTGTTACTGTGAGATGTTGGTGATGTCCATGGTGACTGGGAGGGATGAGGTCCAAAGTCCAGGGCTAGTGTTAGGGTTAGGAGTTCGATAAGGTGTACGATCAGAATGGTATTATGTTTAAAGTTAGGAAAAAGCTCTAATGTGAGACTGAGGTATAGGATTGAGGTTCAAGATTATGGGAAATCATGGTGGACATCGATATTGAACATTATGGATAACGTGAAAGGGCAGGGCTGGGGTTACGGTTAAGTGTTCTGTAAGATGTACAGGTTGGATAGGGGTTCGGTTAGAGTTAGGATCCAGCTCTTTTGTGAGGACAGGGCTAGACTGTGGTTCAGGTTTATGCTGAGGTGTGGGGGACATCGACGGTGTCGGTCAGGTGTCAGGTCCAGGAACCCTGGGCGAGGGTTAGGTTTAGTGTTCAATATAGTGTACAGGCAGGTTAGTGTTCCAGTTAAACTGAGAACCCAGCTCTGATGTGAGGGTAATGGTGAGATTGAGCTGCAGGTTTACAGTGAGGTGTGAGTGATGTTGATGTTGACTGTGAGGGGTCAGGTCCAAGGGCAGGGATAGGGTTAGGGGTAAGTGTTCCAGAAGGTGTACAGTGAGGACAGCATTATGGTAAGAGTTAGAGTCAGGCTCTGTTGGGAGGGCGAGTGAGAGTATAAACTTCCTGGTTACAGTGAAGCGTGGGTGCTGTCGATGGTGAGAGTGAATGGTCTGGTGGAATGGCTAGGGCTAGGATTAGGGTTAGGTGTTCTGTAAGATGTACTGGCAGGATAGGTTTACTGTTGCCTTGAGGATCAGGCTCTGATGTGAGGGTGATGGTGAGATTTAGCTGCATGTTTACAGTGACATGTGGGAGATGTTGATGTTGACCATGAGGGATCAGGTCCAAGGCAGGGCTAGGGTTAGTGTTGGGTGTTCCTCAAGGTGTATGGGAAGGATAGCATAACGGTTGGAGTTAGGGGTCGGCTCTGATGTGAGGGCTATGGTGGGTATGACCTACAGGATTTCAGTGAAGCATGGGTGTTGTCAATGGTGATGGTGAGGGATCAGGTCTAGTGGCCAGGACTAGGGTTAGGGTTAGGTGTTCGCTAAGTTTTAGGGGCAGGATAGGATTATGGTTACAGTTAGAATTGGGGTCCAGCTGTGATGTGAGGGTGAGTGAGTGATTGTGTTTCAGTTTTACGTTTTGAATGGGGGTGACATTGAAACTGATGTTGAAGGGTCAGGTCAAAGGTCCAGGGCTAGGTTTAGGGTTAGAAGTTTGGTAAGGTGTATGGGCAGGATTGTGTATGGTTGCACTTAGGAAATGGCTATGATGTTAGGTCGAAGACAAGATTGAGTTTCAGGTTTACAGGGAGGCATGGTGGAAGGTCGAAGGTGACCATGAAGGTTCATGTGCAAAGGATGAGCTATGGAAAGGGTTAGATGTTTAGTAAGGTGTACTGGGAGGAAAGCATTTCAGTTATATTTAGGGTTAGGCTTTGATGTGAGGGCGAGGGAGAGATTGCACTTCAGGTTTACAGTGAAGCATGCATCACATCGATGGTGATGGTAGGGTTCTGGACCATGAGCCAGGGATAGGGTTAGATTTAGGTTTTCAGATAGGTGTTCAGGGGGAATACATTTACAGTTAGAGTTAAGATCCGGCTGTGATGTGAGTGCAGTGAAGTGGAAGGTACCCTGGAGCAGTGATCTGAAATGTGGACTGCAGCAGTACAGTGCAAAGAGCAATGGAATGGTGAAGTGGAGGCATGATTGGAGTAGTGCCATGGAGGCAGGATTGGAGCAGGGCACTGGTTGGAAGACAGGAGCAATGCAGCAGTGCCATGGAGGTAGGCCAGGAGCAGTGCAGTGGAGGGTGCACGGGAGCAGTGACCTGGAGTGCACACTGGAGCAGTGCAGTGAAAAGAGCACTGGAGCAGTGAAGTGGAGGCATGATTGGAGTAGTGCCGTAGAGGCAGGATTGGAGCAGGGCACTGGTTGGAGGACTGGATCAGTGCTGTGGAGGTGCACAGGAGCAGTGCACTGGAGGGAGCCCTGGAGAAGTGCACTACATGTATGACTGGAGAAGTTCAGTGGAAGAGCACTGGAGCAGTGTCATGGAGAGTGGAATGTAGCAGTGCTGTGGAAGGAGCACTGGAGCAGTTCAGTGGACGCAGGACTGTGTCAGTGCAGTTAAGGGTGCACTGGAGCACTTCCAAGGTGTTATGGCCCTGGAGAAGTACCATGGATGTCAGACAGGTACAGTGCAGTGTAGGGAGCACTGGAGCAGTGCAGTGGACTAAGCACTGGAGCAATGCACTAGAGGGAGGACTGGTGCAGTGCCATGAAGGGTGTACTGGATCAGTGAACTGGATATATGACTGGGGCAGAGCAGTGGATGTGCACTGGAACACTGCCATGGATGGAATACTGTAAAGCCATGGAAGCAGGAAAGGAGCAATGCAGTGGAGGGAGCACTGATACAGTGCACTGGGGTGAATTACTGGGGCAATGCAGTAGAGGGTACACTGGAGCAGTTACATGGAGGGACACAAGGAGCAGTGCAGTGGAAGGAGTACTGGGGCTTTGCAGAGGAGGAAGCAAGGGGAAATAGAGTGGAGGGAGAATTGGAGAAGTGCAGTGGAGGGGGAATGGAGCAGTGCAGTTGTGTGAGCAATAGAGCAGTTCACTAGACGGAGAACTATAGCAGTGCACTTTATGTATGACTGGAAAAGTGCAGTGGAGGTGCACTAGAGCAGTGCCATGGAGGTAGCCCAGGAGCTGTGCAGTGGAGGGAGCACTGGAGCAGTACAGTCTAGTGAGTACTGGAGCAGTGCTGTGGAGGCAGGATTGTTGCAGGGCACCCGTTGGAGGACTGGAGCAGTGAATTTGTGAGTGCGCTCTAACACTGCCATACTGGGAGCACTAGAGCAGTGCTGTGGAGAGAGCACTGGACCAGTGCCATGGAGGTAAGTCAGGGATAGTGCAGTGTAGTGTACATGGCAGCAGCGACCTTCAGGGAGGACTGGACAAGTTCAGTGGAAGGAGCACTGGACCAGTGAATTGGAGGCATGACCGGAGCAGTTCCATGAAGGCAGGATTGGAGCAGGGCACTGGTTGGAGGACTGGAGCAGTGCAGTGGAGTGAGACCTGAGGCAGTGCAGTGAAGGAAGCACTGGTACAGTGTGTTGAAGTGGGCACTGGAGCAGTGCACTGGATATATGACAGGGGAAGTGCAGTGGAGGTTCACTGGATCACTGCCGTGGAGGGAAGACAGTAAAGTCATGGGGGCAGGAAGGAAGGGAGGACTGGAGCAGTGCAGTGAGGGGAACTACAGAGCAATGCACTGTGTGAGGTACCGTAGCATGCAATGGAGGGAGCACTGGAGCAGTGACATGGAGGGAGACAAGGAGCAGTGCCGTGTAGGCAGGATTGGAGCAGGGCACTGGTTGGAGGACTGGAACAGTGCAGTGGAGGGAGCTCTCTTGAGCAGTGCACTGGGTGAAGTACTGGGGCAGTGCATTGAGGGAGCACTGGAGCAGTGCAGTGGATGGAGGCAAGGAGCAGCAGAGTGGAGGGAGCACTGGAGCAGTGCATTAGAGTGGGGAATGGAGCAGTAATGTGTTGTAGCACTAGAGCAGTGCACTGGATGTATGATTGGAGCAGTGCAGTGGAGGAGCACTGGAGCAGTGTTGTGGAGGGTGGACTGGAGCAATGAAGTGGAAGGAGCACTGGAGCCGTGAAGTGGAGGCATGACTGGAGCAGTAGAGGGTGCACTTGAGTACTGCCGTGGTTGGAGCAGTGGGGCAGTGCCATAGAGGTACGCCAGGTGAAGTGCAGTGGAGGGAGCACTGGAAAAGTGCTGTGGAGGGAGCAATAGAGCTGTGCAGTGTATTCATTAATGGAGCAATGCCATGGAGGGAGGCCAGAAACAGTGCAGTGGAGCGTTTGCAGGAGCAGTGACCTGGAGGGTGGACTTGAGCAGTGCAGTGGAGGGTGCATGGTAGCAGTGACTTGAGTGGTAGATGGTAGCTGTGCCATGGAGAGAGCCCTGGAGAAGTATAGTGGTGTCATGAATGGAGCAGTGCTGTGAGGGAGGTGAGGTGCAGTGAAGTGGAGGGTGCATGGGTGCAGTGAAGTGTAGGCATGACTGGAGCAGTGCCACGGAGGCAGGATTGGAGCAGGGCACTGGTTGGAGGACTGGAGCAGTGCAGTGGAGTGAGGTCTGGGGCAGTGCAGTGGAGGGAGAACTGGTACAGTGCCTTGAAAGGGATATTGCACTGGATATATGACTGGGGAAGTGCAGTGGAGGTGCACTGGAACACTGCCATGGAGGGAAGACTGTAACCCCATGGGGGTGGGAACAGAACAATGCAGTAGAGGGAGAACTGGAGCAGTGCAGTGGAGGGAGCTATGGAGCAGTGCATTGGGTGAAGTACTTGGGGAGTGCAGTGGAGGGAGCACTGGAGCCGTGCAGTGGAATGAGGACTGGAGCAGTGCCGTGGAGGCAGGATTGGAGCAGGGCCCTGGTTGGAGGACTGAAGCAGTGCAGTGGAGTGAGGTCTGGGGCAGTGCAGTGGAAGGAGCACTGGTACAGTGCATTGAAGGGGGCACTGGAGCAGTGCACTGGATATATGACTGGGGAAGGACAGTGGAGGTTCACTGGAACACTGCCATGGAGGGAAGTCTATAAAGCCATGGTCACATCAGAGGCGGTTCCTAACTGTAACTATACACAATCCAGCCCATACACCTTAGCAAATACCTAACCCTAGTCCCAGCACTGGCCCCTTGACCTGACCCCTCACCATCAGTTTCAATGTCACCACCATCAAAACGTAAAGCTGAAGCACAACCTCGCACTCACCCTCACATCACAGCAGGACCCTAACTCTAACCGTAATGCTATCCTAACTGTACACATTCTGGAACACCTAATCCTAACCCTAGCCCTGCTGTTGGGCCTGACCCCTCACAATCAACATTATCATCATGCACAACTCACCATAAACCTGCAGCTCAATCTCGTATTCACGCTCACATCAGAGGCAGATCCTAAGTGTAACCACAACCCTATCCTGTCCGTACACATTACCAAACACTAAACCTAACCCTAGCCGAGGGCCCCTGGACCTGACATCTGACTAACACCATCAACATCCCCACGCCTCACCATAAAGCTTCACCTCAGCCTCACCCAGGTCCTCACATCACAGCCAGATTCTAACTCTAACCACAACTCTATCCACCCTGTACACTTTACCGATTACCTAACCTTAACACTACGCCTGCCCTTGTCCTTTAACCCTAATGGTCAACATTGATGTACACCACGCCTCACTGTAATCATGAACCTCAATCTTGCACTCACCCTCACATTATAGCAGGTTCCTAACTGTAACTGTAACACCATCCTGACTGTCCACCTTATCGAACTCCTAACCCTAACCCTAGCCCTGGCCACTCAACCTGACACCTCAATGTCACCATCGACAACACCCACGCTTCATTGTAACTCTGAAGTTCATACATGCGCTCGCCTTCATGTCAGAGAAAGACCATTACTCTAATCATAACTCAATCCTCGCCAAACACCTTCTAGAACACCTAACCCTAATCCTAGCCCTGGCCCTTGGACCTGACATCAACCATAACTCACAGGAAATCTGTAGCTCAATCTCGCCCTCACCCTCACATCAGAGCTAGATCGTCACTCTAACCATGACCCTATCCTGCCCATACACATTAATGAACACTTAACCCTATCCCTAGCCCTGACTCCTGGACATGACTCTCACCATCAATTTCAATGTCACCTCCGCCAAATCATAAACCTAAAACACAATCTCACACTCAATCTCACATCACAGCTGGACCCTAACTCTGACCAAAACCCTATTGCCCCAGTACACCATCCTGAAAACCAAACCCTAACCCCAGCCCTGGCTCTTGGGCCAGACCCCTACCATCACCATCGATGTCAACCATGCCTCACTGTAACACTATAGCTTAATCTCGCTGTCGCGCTCACATCAGATCCGGATCCTAAATGTAGTCATAAACCTATCCTGCCCATACACCTTACCAAACACCTAACCCCAACCCTAGCCCTGGCCACACAACCTGACCCCTTACCATCACCATTGACAATACCCATGCTTCACTGTAACCCTGAAGTTCATACCAGCACTTGCCCTCACATCAGAAATAGACCTTTACTGTCACTGTAACTCTATCCTTCCCATACAACATCTGGAACACCTAACCCTAACCCTAGCCCTGGCCCTTGGAGATAACCCCTCATGGTGAACATCGACATCAACCACAACTCACTGTACACCTGTAGCTCAATCTCGCCCTCACCCTCACATCACAGGCAAATCCTTACTGTAACCTTAACCCTTTACTGCCCATACATATTACCAAACTCTTAACCCTAAACCTAACCCTTGACCCTGAACCTGACAACTCACTGTCAGTTTCAATGTTACCCCCACCAAATCGTAAACCTGAAACACAATCTCGCACTCAAGCTCACATCACAGCCGGACCCTAAATCTAACCAAAGCCCTATTCATGTACACCTTCCATACACCTAATCCTAATCCTAGTCCTGGCTCTTCAACCAGGCCCTATCATCACCATTAATGTCACCCATGCCTCATTGTAACACTGTAGATCAACCTCACTGTCACCCTCACATCAGAGAGAGATCCTAAATGTAACTGTAACCCTATCCTTCTGGTACACCTCACTGAACACCTAACTATAACCCAGCCCTGGCCACCCAAGCTGAGCCCTCACCGTCACCATCAACAACACCCATGCATCACTGTAACCCTGAAGTTCATACCCACACTTGCCCTCACATCAGAGCCTGACCCTAAATGTAACTGAAATGCTTTCCTCCCAGTACACCTTACCGAACACCTAACCCTTCCTGTAGCCCATCATTTGCACATGAATCCTCATGCTCATCTTCGATATTCCACTATGCCTCATACTCTCGCACTTGAATTCACATCACAGCCAGTTCCTAACTGTAACCATACACAATCCTGCCCACACAACTATTAGAACTCCTGACCCTAAACTGAGCCCTGGACCCGACTCCTCAATATCAGTTTCAATGTCACCCTCATCAAAACGTAAAGCTGAAACACAATCTCGCAGTCACACTCACATTACAGCCAGACCCTAAATCTAACTGAAACCCTATCCACCCCCATACACCTTCCTGAACACCTAAACCTAACCCTAGCCCTGGCCCTGGGCCTGAACCCTCACCATCAACATCGACATCACAAACAACTCCCCATAAGTCAGTAGCTCAATCTCGTCCTCAGCCTCACATCAAAACCAGATCTTCACTGTAACCATAAACCTATACTGCCCATACACATTGCTGAACACTTAACCCTAACCCTGGCCGTGGCAACTGAACCTGACCCCTAACCTTCAGTTTCATTGTCACTGCTGCCAAATCATAAACCTGACACATAATCTCACAGTAACTCTCACATTACAGCCAGACCCTAAATCTAACCGCAACCCTATCCACCCTGTACACTTTATCGAATACCTAACCTTAACCCTAGCCTTGGCTTATGGGAAAGACCCCTACCATCCCCATCGACATCACCAACGCATCACTGAAACACTAGCTCAATCTCTCTGTCGCCCTCACATCAGAGCTGGATCCTAAATGTAACCATAAACTTATCCTTCCCCTACACCATACCGAACACTTAACCCTAACCCTAGACCTGGCCCCTAGACCTGACCCCTCACCATCACCATCAACAATACTCATGCTTCACTGTAATGCTGCAGTTCTTGCCCACACTTGCCCTCACATCAGGGACCATCCCTTAGTCTAACTGTAACTCTACCCTCCCCAAACACCTTCTGGATCACCTAACCCCAACCCTACACTGGCCCTTGGGTTCATCTCTCACCATCAACATCGACGTCACCCACAACTCATGGTAAACCTGTAGCTCAATATCAGCCTCAACTTCCCATCAGAGCCATAACCTCACTTTAACCGTAACCCTAACCTGCCCATGACCATTCCCAAACACTTAATCCTAACCCTAGCCCTGGCGACTGGAAAGACCACTCACCATCAGATTCAAGGTCAACCCCGCAAATCTTAAACCTGACACAGAATCTCCCATTCACCCTCACATCACACCCGGATCCCTGTACACCTTAATAAACACCTATCCCTTATCCTTGCCCTGCTCTTGCAGTTTATCCCTAATGGTCAACATCAATGTCCACCATGCCTCCCCGTAATCCTGAGCCTCAATCTTGCCCTCACACTCACATTAGAAAGGGTTCCTAAGTGTAACCATAAAACTATCTTGAACATACCATTTTTCAAACTCCTAACCCTAACCCTAGACCTGGAACATGGACCTTGTTACTCACAGTCATCATGGATATCACCAAGAGCTCATAGTAACACTGAAGCTCTATCTCACCCTCACACTCACATCAGAGATGGTTCCTAACTCTAACCGTAAACATGTCCTCCCTGTACACTTTCTGAAAACCTAACCCTTACCCTAGCTCTGGCTCATTGTACAGACCCCTACTGTCACTATCGACGTGACCCATGCTTCACTGTAAGCATGAAGTTCAATCTCTCCCTCACCCTCACATCAGAGCCAGATCCTCAATGTAATCATAACCCGATCCTGCCTGTACCCAATACCGAACCCTAAACCTAACCCTAGCCCAGGGCTCCTGTAGCGGACACCTGACAGACACCATCAACGTCCTCATGACTCACCATAAAGCTGAACCTCAGTCTCACCTTCTTCCTCACACCAGAGCTGTATACAGACTCTAAAGAAAACTCTATCTACCCTGTACACCATACCGAACAGTTAACCCTAACGCTACCCCAGCCCTTTCACCTTGTCCCTAATGGTCAATATTGAAGTCCACCACGCCTCCCCATAATCCTGAACCTTATTCCAGCACTCACCCTCACATTAGAGGCAGTTCCTAACTGTACACGTAACACTAACCTGACCGTACACCTTATCAAACACCTAACCCTAACCCTAGCCCTGGACCTTGGACCTCCTCCCTCATGGACACCATGGATATTACAAATGTCTCATAGTAACACTGAACCTCTATCCCAACCTCGCCCTCATATCAGAGCTAGATCCTAACTGTAACAGTAAACCTATCCTCCTTGTACACATTATGGAATGCTTAACCCTAACCCTAGACCTGTCTCATGGACTAGACTCCTACTGTCACCATCGACATCATGCATGCCTCACTGTAACACTGTCACTCAATCTCACTGTCGCCCTCACATCAGAGGTGGATCCTAAATGTAACCATAACACTATCCTGTCCAGACACCTTACGGAACACCTAACCCTAACCCTAGCCCTGGCAACACGACTTGATCCCTCACCATCACCATCGACAACATTCATGCTTCATGGTAACTGGGAAGTTTATACTCACACTTGCCCTCACATCAGAGCTGGACTCTAACTCTAACCATAATGCTATCCTTCCCATACACCTTCTGGAACACCTACTAACCCTAGCCCTGCCCTTCGACCTGACCCCTCTTGGTCAACATCAACATTACCCACACCTCACTGTAAACCTGCACCTCAATCTCTACATCGCCCTCATATCAGAGCCGGATCCTCAGTGTAACTGTAACCCTATCCTACCCATACACATTACCGAACACTAAACCAAATCCTAGCCCAGGGCTCATGGACCTGAAACCTGACCGAGAAAACCAACATCCCCCATGCCACAGCATAAACCTGAACCTAAGTCTAGCCCTCATCCTCACACCAGAGACAGATCCTAACTCTAACTGAAATCCTATCCAACCTGTACAACTTACTGAACACTTAACCGTAACCCTAACCCTGCCCTTTCACATTATCCCTAATGGTCAACAAAGATGTCCACCATGACAACCCATAATCATGAACCTTAATCCTAGCCCTCACCCTCACATTAGAGCAGGTTCCTAACTCTAAACATAACACTATCCAGACTGTTCTCCTTATCGAACACCTAACCCTAACCCTAACCCTAACTCTGGACCTTGGACCTCATCCCTCATGGTGACCATGGACATCACCAACACCTCACAGTAACACTGAACCTATATCTTGCCTCACATCAGAGCCAGATCCTAACTCTAACCATAAACATGTCCTACCCATACATCTTTCTGAAAACCTAACCCTAACCATATCTCTGGCTAGTGGTCCAAACTCTAACCATCACCAATGACATAACCCATGCTTCACTGTAAGCCTGAAGTTCAATCTCTACCTCGCCCTCACATCATAGCCTGACCCTAAAGGTAACTGAAACCCTTTCCTCCCAGTACACCTTACTGAACACCTAACCCTAACCACAGCCAAGCCTTTGTACCTGAGCTGTCATGGCCATGTTCAACCTTCCAGCAAGCCTCCCCATAAACCTGAACCTCAATCTCACCCTCGATCTCACATCAGACCTGGATCCTGACTCTAACCAGAAACCTATCTACCCTGTACACTTTATCGAACAGCTAACCCTCACCCTAGCCCTGGTCCCTGGACCTGACACCTCTCCATCAGTTTCAATGTCACCAATGCCAAATCATAAACCTGAAACTGCATCTCACGCTAACATCACAGCTGGACCCTAACTCTAACCAAAATGGAATCACCCCCATACACCTTCCTATTCACCTAATCCTAATCCTAGCCCTGGCTCATGGACCATAGCCCTACCATCACCATTGGTGGCACCCATTCCTCAATGTGACACTGTTTCTCAATCTCACTGTCACGCTCACATCAGAGCCATATCCTAAATGTAACCATAACCCTATCCTGCCCATACACCTTACCGAACTCCTAATCCTAACCGAGCCCTGGCCACTAGACCTGAACTCTCACCAGCACCATTGACAACACCACACTTCACTGTAACCCTGAAGTTAAGACCCGCACTTGCCCTCACATAAGAGCCAGTACCTAACTCTAACCATAATGATATTTTCCCCATATACCTTCCAGTTCACCTAACCCTAAGCCTAGCCCTGCCTTGGACATGACCCTACACAGTCAACATCAACATCACCCACACCTCACCATAAACCTGCAGCTCAATCACGCAGTCACCATCTTATTAGAGCTGGATCCTCAGTGTAACCATAAGCCTATCCTGCCTGTACTCATTACCGAACACTATACTTAAACCTAGACCCAGGCTCCTGGACATGACACCTGACTGACACGTTCAATGTCCCCAATGCCTCAGCATAAATCTGAACCTCAGTCTTGCCCTCATTCTCACACCGAGCCAGATGCTAACTCTAAATGAAACCCTATCCAACCTGTACAACTTACTGAACACTTAACACTAACCCTAGCCCTGCCCTTCCACGTTATCCCTAATGGTCAACATTGATGTCCACCATGCCTCCCCATAATCCTGAACCTCAATCCAAGACCTCACCCTCACATTTGAGCTGGTCCTTATCTGTGAATGTAACACTATCCTGACCATACACCTTATCGAACTCCTAACCCCTACTGAAGCCCTGGACTTGGGCTTCAACCCACATGGTCACCATGGATATCACCAATGCCTCACAGTAACATTGAGCCTCTATCTCACCCTCACCCTCACATCAGAGCTGGTTCCTAACTCTAATCATAAAGGTAGCCTCCCCATACACCATTCTGAAAACCTAACCCTCACCCTTAGCTCTCGCTCAGGGTCCAGACCCTAGCCATCACCATCGACGTGACCCATGCTTCACTGTAAGCCTGAAGTTCAATCTCTCTTTCCCCCTCACATCAGAGCCTGACCCTAAATGTTATTGAAACCCTTTCCTCTCATTGGACCTTACCGAACTCCTAACCCTAACCCTAGCCCTGTTCCCTTGAGGTGACCCTTCTCCATTGGTTTCAATGTCACCTGTGCCAAATAGTAAACTGGAAACAGAATCTCACAATCACCCTCACATCACAGCCGGACCCTAATTCTAACCAAATGGTATCACCCGCTTACACCTTCCCAAACTAACCCTGAACCTAGCCCTGGACCTTGGACCTCATCCATAATGGTCACCATGGACACGGATATCACCAATGCCTCAGTCACACTAAACCACTATCTCGCCCTCACCCTCACATCAGAGCCGGATCATAACTGTAACTGTAAACCTATCCTCCCTGTACACATTACTAAACACATAACCCTAACCCTAGCCCTGGCTCATGGACCGTACCACTACCATCAGCGACAACATCACGCATGCCTTACTGTAACATGGTAGCTCAATTTCGCTGTCCTCCTCACATCAGAGCTGGATCCTAAATGTAACCATAACCCTATCTTGCCTGGACACCTTACCAAACACCTAACCCTAACCCTAGCCCTGGCCACTCAATATGACCCCTCATTGTCACCATTGACAACACCCACACTTCACTGTAACCGGGAAGTTTATACTCACACTCATCCTCACATCAGAGGCAGACTCTAACTCTAACCATAGTGCTATCCTCCCAGTATACCTTCCAGAACACCTAACCCTAACCCTAGCCCTGCCCTTGGACCTGACCCCTCACGGTCAACATCAACATCACCCACACCTCACTGTAAGCCTGCAGCTCAACCTGGCCGTCGCCCTCACATCAGAGCTGGATCCTTAATATAACCATAACAGGATCCTGCCTGTACTCAGTACTGAACCCTAAACCTAACCCTAGCCCAGGGCTCCTGTACCTGACACCTGACTGACACCACTGACATCCCCCATGACTAAGCATAAACCAGAACTTCAGTCTCGCCCTCTTCCTCACACGAGAGCCGTATCCTAACTCTAACCGAAACCCCATCCAACCGGTACACTGTACCTAACACCTAACCCTAACCCCAGGCCTGCCCTTTCACCTTTCCTTACTAATCAACATTGAAGTCCACCATGCCTACCCATAATCCTAGACCTTAATCCCAGCCATCACCATCACATTATAGCCAGTTCCAAACTGTACACATAACACTATCCTGACAGTACACATAATCGATCATCTAACCCTAACCATAGCCCTGGACCTTGGACCTCACCTGTCACAGTAACCATGTATATCATCAATGCCTCACAGTAACACTGAACCTCCTTCTCGCCCTCACCCACACATCAGAGCCTTATCCTTACTATAACCATAAAACTATCCTCCTTGTACACCTTCCAGAACACTTAAACCTAACCCTAGCCCTGCTCTTGAACCTGAGCCTTCATACTCAACATCAACATCACCCACACCTCACAGTAAACCTGCAGCTCAATCTCGCCATCCCTCTCACATCAGAGCTGGATCCTCAGGGTAACCATAAACCTATCCTCCCCGTACATATTACTGAACACTTAACCCTAAACCTTGACCTGACTCATGGACCAGAACCCTACCATCACCATCAACATCACCCATGCCTCACTGTAACAGTGTAGCTCAATCTTGCTGTTGCCCTCACATAAGAGCCGGATCCTAAATGTAACCATAACCCTATCATGCCCAGACACCTTAACGTACACCTAACCCTAACCCTAGACATTGCCACATGACCTGACCCCTCACAATCACCATCAACAACACCCATTCTTCACTGGAACCGAGTAATTTATATTCACACTCCCCCTCACATCAGAGCCGGACTCTAAGTCTAAGTGTAATGCTATCCTCCCCGTACACCTTCCACAACACCTAACCCTATCCCTAGACCTTGCCAACCTGCCCTTGGATCTGACCCCTCAAGGTTAACATCAACATCATGCACACCTTACCGTAAACATGCAGCTCAATTTCGCCGTCGCCCTAAGATCAGAGCTGGATCCTCAGTGTAACCGTAACCCTATTCTACCCATACACATTACTGAACACTAAACCTAACTCTAGCCCAGGGCTCCTGGACCTGAAACCTGACTGACATAATCAACGTCCCCATGCCTCAGCATGAACCTGAACCTCAGTCTCACCCTCGTCCTATCACCAGAGCCAGATCATAACTCTAACCAAAACCCTATCCAACATGTACACCTTACTGAACACTTAACCCAAACCCTACCTCTGCCCTTTCACGTTATACCTAATGGTCAACATCGATGACCACCATACACCCCTATAATCCTGAACCTCAATCATAGCCCTCACCCCCACATTAGAGCTGGCTCCTAACTGTAAACATAACATAATCCTGACTGTACACCTTATCGAACTCCTAAACCTAACCCTAGCCCTGGACCTTGGACCTCACCCCTCACAGTCACCATGGAGATCATCAATGCCTCACAGTAACACTGAATCTCTATCTCCCCCTCACACTCACATCAGAGACTTATCCTTACTGTAACCATAAAAGTATCCTCCTGTACACCTTCTGGAACACTTACCCCTAACCCTAGCCCTGCCCTTGAACCTGAGCCCTCACACTCAACATCACCCACATCTCACAGTAAACCTGTAGCTCAATCTCGCTGTCCCCCTCACATCAGAGCTGGATCCTCAGTGTAACTGTAAACCTATCCTCCCTGTACACATTACTGAACAGTTAACCCTAACCCTAGCCCTGGCTCACTGACTGGACCCCTAAAATCACCATCGACATCACCCATGCCTCACTGTAACGGTGTAGCTCAATCTCGCTGTTGCCCTCACATCAGAGCCAGATGCTAAATGTAACGAAAACCCTATCCCGTCCAGACACCTTACCAAACACCTAACCCTAACTCTAGACCTGCCCTTGGATCTGACCCCTCACGGTCAACATCAACATCACACACAACTCACCGTAAACCTGCAGCTCAATTTTGCCATCGCCCTCACATCAGAGCCAGATCCTCAGTGTAACCATAACCTTATCCTACCCATACACATAACCAAACACTAAACCTAACCCTAGCCCAGGGCTCCTGGACCTGAAACCTGACTGACACAATCAACATACCCCAAGACTCAGCATAAACCTCTACTTCAGTCTCGCCCTTGTCCTCACACCAGAGCTGGATCCTAACTCTAACTGAAACCCTATCCAACCTGTACACCTTACTGAACACTTAACCATAACCCTAGCCGTGCCCTTTCACATTATCTCTAATGGTCAACATCAAAGTCCACCATGCCTCCCCATAATCCTGAAACTCAATCCTAGCACTCACCCTCACATTAGAGCTGGTTCCTAACTGTAAACATAACACTATCCTGACCATACACCTTATCGAACTCCTAATCCTAACCCTAGCCCTGCACCTTGGACCTCATCCCTCATGGTCACCATGGACATCACCAATACCTCACAGTAACACTGAACCTCTAACTCGCCCTGGCCCTCAATTCAGAGCTGGATCCACACTCTAAACACAAATGTGTCCTTCCCGTACACCTTTCTGAAATCCTAACCCTAACCCTAGCTCTGGCTTGTGGTCCAGACCCCTACTGTCACTATCGACGTGACCCATGCTTCACTGTAAGCCTGAAGTTCAATCTCTCCCTCGCCCTCACATCAGAGCCTGACCCTAAATGTAACTGAAACCCTTTCCTCCCAGTACACCTTACCAAACACCTAACCCTAATCGCAGCCCAGCCTTTGTACCTGAGCTGTCATGGTCAACTTTGAACTTCCAGCATGCCTCCCCATAAACCTGAACCTCAATCTCGCCCTCGACCTCACATCAGACCTGGATCATAACATGAACCAGAAACCATTCTACCCTGTACACTTGCCCTAACCCTTGCCCTGGCCCCTTAACCTGACCACTCTCCATCAATTTCAATGTCACCCGTGACAAATTGTAAACCTGAAACAGAATCTCTCACCCACCCTCACATCACAGCTGGACCCTAACTCTAACCGAAATGGGATCCCCCCTGTACACGTTCCCCTTTCACCTAACCCTAATCCTAGCCCTGGCTCATGGACCAGATCCCTACCTTCAACATAGGCATTACCCATGCCTCACTGTAACATTGTACCTCAATCTCGCTGTTGCACTCACATCAGAGCTGGATCCTAAATGAAACCATAACTATCCTGCATGTAAACCTTACCAAACACCCACCCTAAACCTAGCCCAGGCATCTAGACCTGAACCCTCACCGGCACCATTGACAACACCCATGTTTCACTGTAGCCTTGAAGTTCATACCTGCACTTCCCCTCACATCAGAGCTGGTCCATAACTCTAACCATAATGCTATCTTCCCCATACACATTCCAGTACACCTAACCCTAACCGTAGCCCTGACGTGGAAGTGATCCCACACAGTCAACATCAACATCAACATCACCCATACCTCACCACAAACCCACAGCTCAATCTTGCCATCACCCTCTTATTAGGGCCGGATCCTCAGGGAAACCATAAACCTATCCTGCCCGTACACATTACTGAACACTATACCTAACCCTAGCACTGGGATCCTGGACAGCACACTTGACTGACATGTTCAGCATGCCCCACACCTCATCATAAATCTGAACCTCAGTCTCACCCTCGTTCTCACACCAGAGCTGGATCCTAACTCAAAGTGGAACCCTCTCCACCCAGTATGCTGTACCAAACACTTAACCCTAACCCTAGCCCTGCCCTTTCACATTATCCCTAATGGTCAACATCGATGTCCACCATACCTACCCATAATCCTTAGCATCAATCCTAGCCATCACCCTCACATTAAAGCAGGTTCCTAACTTAAAATGTAAGACTATTCTGACCATACACCTTATCAAACTCCTAACCTTAACCCTGGCCCTGGACCTTGGACCTCAAAGCACATGATCACCATGGACATCACCAATGCCTCACAGTAACACTGAACCTCTATCTCGCCCTTGCCCTCACATCAGAGCCGGATCCTAACTCTAACTGCAAACGTGTCCTCCGCATACACCTTCCTGAATACCTAACCCTAACCCTAGCTCAGGCTCGTGGTCCAGACCCCTACCACCACATTGATGAGAGCCATGCTTCACTTTAAGCCTGAAGTTCAATCTCTCCCTCACACTCACATTAGAGCCTGACCCTAAATGTACTGAAACCCTTTCATCCCAGTACACCTTACCAAACACCTAACCCTGACCATAGTCCAGCCTTTGCACCTGTACCCTCATGGTCACCTTCGACCTTCCAGCATGCCTCCCCATAAACCTGAACCTCAATCTCGCCCTCAACCTCACATCAAACCTGGATCCTAACTCTAACCGCAAACCTCTCCACCCTGTACACTTTACCAAAATCCTAACCCTAACCCTAGCCCTGGCCCCTGGACCTGAACCCTCTCCATAGGTTTCAATGTCACTTCCGCCAAATCATAAACCTGAAACAGAATCTTGCACTCATCCTCACATCACAGCCAGATCCAAACTGTAACCGAAACAGTATACCCTCGTACACCATCCCAAACACCTAACCCTATCCCTAGCCCTGGCTCTTGGACCAGACCTCTGCCATCATCATTGATGTCACCCATGTCTCAATGTAACACTTTAGCCCATTCTTGCTGTCACCCTCACATCAGAGGCGGATCCTAAATGTAACAATAACCCTATCCAGCCCTTGCACCTCACCAAACACCTAACCCTAACCCTAGCCCTGGCCCCTCGACCTGACCCCTCACCATCACCATAGACCACAGCCAAGCATGACTGTAACCCTGAAGTTCATACCCGCACTCACCTTCACATCAGAGTCTAATCCTATGACCATAATCCTATTATCCCCATACACCTTTGGAACACCTAACACTATCCCTAGTGCTGCCCTTGGACCTGACCTCTCATGGTCAACATCAACCGCACACACACCTCACCGTAAACTTGTAGCGCAATCTCGCTGTCACCCTCACATCACAGCCAGATGCTCAGAGCAAATGTAACCCTATCATTCCCGTACACATAACCAAACACTAAACCTAAACCTAGACCAGGGCTCCTGGACCTGACACCTGACCAACACCATCGACATCCCCCATGTCACACCATAAACTTGAACCTCAGTCTCACCTTCGTCCTCACACCAGAGCCAGATCCTAATTCTAACTCCAACCCTATCTGCCCTGTACAACTTAGCGTACACTTAACCCTAACCCTAGCCCTGCCCTGTCACCTTATCCCTAATGGTCAACATAGATGTCCACCACGACTCCCCGTATCCTGAACCTCAATCCTAGCCCACCACCCCACATTAGAGTGGATTCCTAACTGTAAACATAACACTATTCTGACCATACACCTTCTCGAACTCCTAACCCTAGCCCTGGACCTTGGACCTCATCCCTCACAGTCACCATGGACATCATGAAAACCTCACACTAACACTGAACCTCTATCTTGCCCTTGCCCTTACATCAGAGCCGGATCCTAACTGTAACTGTAAACCTATCCTCCCCACACACATTACTGAACGCTTAACCTTTACCCTAGCCCTGGCTTGTGGTCCAGAAACCTACCATCACAATTGACATGACCACACTTCAATGAAATTCACTCTCTCCCTCGCCCTAACATCAGAGCCTGACCTTACGTGTAACCGAAATGCTTTGTTCCCAGGACACCTTACCAAACACCTAACCCTTACTGTAGCCCATCTACCCTTACTATAACTCTTACATGTAGCACATGAATTCTCATGGTCACATTTGACCTTCCACCATGCCTCCCCATAAACTTGAACCTCAATCTCGACCTTGACCTCACATCGCAACCAGATCCTAACTGTAACCATACACCATCCTGCCCTTATACCTTATCGAACACCTAACCCTAAATGTAGCCCTGGACCCATGACATGACCCCCCAACATCTGTTTTAATGTCACCCCCATCAAAACATAAACTTAAAACACAATCTCGCACTCATGCTCATATCACAGCCAAACCCTTACTCTAACCGAAAGCCTATCCACCGTGTACATCTCCCCATACACGTAACCCTAACCTTAGCCCTGGCTCTTGGAAAAGACCCCTACCATCAACCTCACCCAAAACTCACCATAAACCTGTAGCTCAATCTCGCCCTCACCCTCACATCAGAGACAGATCTTCACTCTAACCATAACTCTATTTGGCCCATACACTTTACCAAACACTTAAGCCTAATCCTAACCCTGGCCCCTGTACTTGACCACTCACCATCAGTTTCAATGTCACCCCCACCAAGTCGTAAACCTGAAACACAATCTCGCACTCACCCTCACAGCACAGCTGGCCTCTAACTCTAACCACAAACCTGTTACCCCTGTACACCTACCTGAAAACCTAATCCTAACCCTAGTCCTGGCTCTTGGACAAGATCGCAACCATCACCATTGCCCTCACCCATGCCTCACTGTAACACTGTAGGTCAATCTCGCTGTTGCCCTCACATCAGAGCCAGGTCCTAAATGTAACCAAAACCCTATCCTGCCCAAACACCTTACTGAACACCTAACCCAAACCCTAGCCCTAGCCACATGACCTGACCACTCATGTTCACCATTGACAACACCCATGCTTCACTGTAACCAAGAAGTTTATACTCACACTCACCCACACATCAGAGCCCGACTCTAAATTTAAGTGTAATGCTATCCTCCCCATACACCTTCCAGAAAACCTAACCCTAACCCTAACCCTAGACCTGCCCTTGGATCTGACCTCTCATGGTTAACATCAACATCATGCACACCTCACTGTAAACCTGCAGCTCAGTTTCGCCATTGCCCTCACATCAGAGACGTACCCTCAGTGTTACCATAACCCTATCCTGCCTGGACACCTTACCTAACACCTAACTCTAACACTAGCCCTGGCCACGAGACCTGACCCTCATCGTCACCATCGACAACACCCACTCTTCACTGTAATGCTAAAGTTCTTACCCACACTCACCCTCACATCAGAACTGGTCCCTTAAACTAACTGTAACTCTGTCCTCCCCAAACACCTTCTGGATAACCTAACCCTAACCCTAGCCCTGGGCCTTGTACGTGACCCCTCACTGTCAACATCAACGTCATCTACAACTCACCATAAACCTGTAGCTGAATCTCGCCCTGACCCTCACATCAGAGCCAGATCCTCACTTTAATCATAAACCGTACCTGCCCATGCACATTACTGAACACTTAACCTTAACGTTAGCCCTGGCCCATGGAATGACCCCACACCATCACTTTCAATGTTATCCCCACCAAATTGTAAACCTGACACAGAAACTCATACTCAGCCTCACATCACAGCCATACCCTAACTATAACCGGAATCTTATCCACCCTCAACACCTTACCGAATGCTTAACCCTAACCCTAGACTTGCTCTTGCACCTTACACCTAATTGTCAGCATTGATGTCCACCATGCCTGCCATAATCCTGACCCTCAATCTTGAGCTCACCCTCACATTACAGCCGGATCCAAATTGTAACCATAAAACTATCCACACAGTACACCTTATCGAACTCCTAATCCTAACCCTAGCCCTGGACCTTGGACCTCATCCCTCATAGTCCCCATGGACATCACCAATTCCTCACAGTAACACTGAACCTCTATCTCGCCCAGGCCCTCAATTCAGAGCCGGAATCAAACTCTAACTGCAAACATGTCCTCCCATACACATTCCTGAAAACCTAACCCTTACACTTGCTCTGGCTGGTGGTCAAGACCCCTACTATCACCATCAACGTGACCCCTGCTTCACTGTAAGCATGAAGTTCAATCTCTCCCTCACCCTCACATCAGAGCCTGACCCTAAATGTAACTGAAACCCTTTCCTCCCAGTACACCTCAATGAAAATCTAACCCTAACCACAGCCCAGCCTTTCACCTGAACCCTCATGGTCATCTTAAATCTTCCATCATGCCTCCCCATAAACCTGAACCTCAATCTCACCCTCGAAAACACATCAGAACTGAATCCTAACTCTAACCGCAAACCTATCCACCCTGTACATGTTACCGAACTCCTAACCCTAACCCTAGACATGACCTCTGGACCTGACCTCTCTCCATCAATTTCAATGTCACCCATACCAAATTGTAAACCTGAAACAGAATCTCACACTCACCCTCACATCACAGCTGGACGCTAACTCTAACTGAAATTGTGTCCCCTGCCGTACACCTTCCTGAACTCCTAACCATAACCCTAGCCCTGGCCCATGGATGAGACCCCTACCATCACCATAGGTGTCATCCACGACTCACTGTAACACTGTAACTCAATATCACTGTCATGCTCACATCAGAGCCAGATCCTAAATGTAACCATAACCCAATCCTGCCTATACATCTTACAGAACACCTAACTCTAAACCTAGCCCTGGCCACAAGACCTGACCCCTCACCATCACCATCGACAACACGCATGAAGTAAATCTGTAACCCTGTTATCCTGAAGTACATATCTGCACTTGCCCTCACATCAGAGCCAGTCCCTAACTCTAACCATAATGCTATCCTCCCGTACACCTTCCAGAACACCTAACCGTAACCCTAGCCCTGCCTGGGACCTGACCCCTCATGGTCAACATCAATATCACCCACACCTCACTGTGAACCTGCAGCTCAATCTCACCATCGCCCTCATATCAGAACCTGATCCTCAGTGTAACTGTAAACCTATCCTGCCTGTACACATTACCAAAAACTAAACATAACCTCAGCCTAGGGCTCTTGAACTTGACACCTGACTGACACCATCGACGTCTCCCACACCTCCGCATAAACCTGAACCTCAGTGTCACCCTCGTCCTCACACCAGAGCCGGATCCTGACTCTAACCAAAAGCCTATCCAATCTGTACACCTGACTGAACACTTAACCACAACCTGAGCACAGCCCTTTCACGTTATCCCTAATGGTCAACATTGATGTCCACCATGCATCCCCATAATCCTGAACCTCAATCCTAGCTCTCACCCTCACATGAGAGCCGGTTCCTAACTGTAAACATGACACTATCCTGACCATACACCCTATCGAACCCCTAACCCTAACCCAAGCTCTGGACCTTGAACCTCATCACTCACGGTCACCATGGACATCACCAATGCCTGACAGCAACACTGAACCTCTATCTTGCCTTCGCCCTCACATCAGAGCTGAATCCCAACTGTAACCATAAACCTATCCTCCCTGTACACATTACGGAATGCTTAACCCTAACCCTAGCCCTGGCTCATGGTCCAGAATCCTACCATCACCATTGAAGTGGCCCATGCTTCACTGTAAGCCTGAAGTTCAATCTCTGACTTGTCCTCACATCAGAGCCTGACCCTAAATGTAATCAAAATGCTTTCCTCTCAGTACACCTTACCAAACACCTAACCCTTACCATGACCATCCTTTGTGCATGAACCCTCATGGTCACCTTCGACCTTCCATCATGCCTCCCATAAACCTGAACCTCAATCTTGCCGTTGACCTCACATCACAGCCGGAACCTAACTGTAACTATACACAGCCCTACCTGTACACCTTACCAAAATCCTAACCCTAAACTTAGTCCAGGACCCTTGACCTCAACCCTGAACATCAGTTTCAATGTCACCCATGTCAAAATGTAAACCTGAAATGTAAACTGGCACTCACCATCATATCACATCCAGACCCTAACTCTAATCAAAAACCTATTACACCTGTACACCTTCCAGAACACCTAACCCTAACCCTAGCCCTGGCTCTTGGACCAGACCCCTACCATCACCATCGACATCACCCATGCCTCACTGTAACACTGTAGCTCAGTCTTGCTGTCGCCCTCACATCAGAGCCATATCCTAAATGTAACCAGAACCCTATCCTGGCCATACAACTTAGCAAACACCTAACCCTAACCCTAGGTTTGGCCACTTGACGTGATGCCTCCCAGTCACCATCAACAACACACACGCTTCACTGTAACCCTGAAGTTCATACCTCATTCTCCCTCAAGTCAGAGCTTGGCCCTTATTCTAACCGCAACTCCCCAAACATCTTCTGGAACACCTAACCCAAAACCTAGACCTCCCCTTTCACAAGACCTCTCACGGTCAACATCGACATCACGCACAACTCACCATAAACCTGTACCTCAATCTCTCCCTCACCATCACATCACAGCCAGATCCTCACTGTAACTGTAACCTGATCCTGACCATACACATTACTGAACACTTAACCCTAACCCTAGCCCTGGCCCCTGGACCTGACCCCTCACTGTCAGTTTCAATGTCACCCCTGACAAATAGTAAACTTGAAACACAATCTTGCACTCACCCTCACATCACAGCTGGATCCTAATTCTAACTGAAACCCTATCCATCCCGTACACTTTCCGAACACCTTACCCTAACTCTAGCCCTGGCTCTTGGACCAGACACCTCCCATCAACATCGAAATCACCCATGCCTTACTGTAACACTGTAGTTCAGTCTCTCTGTTGCCCTCACACCACAGCCAGATCCTAAATGTAACCATAACCCTATCCTGCCCAGACACCTTACTTAACAGCTAACCCTAACCCTAGCCCAGGCCACTCGACCTGACTTCTCACTGTCACCATTGACAACACCCATGCTTCTCTGTAACCATTAATTTCATACCCCCACTCACCCTCACATCAGAGCCGTACCCTAACTCTAACCATAATGCTATCATCCCCATACACCTTCTGGAACACCTAACCCTAACCCTAGCCCTGCCCTTGGACATGACCACTCATGGTTAACATCAATAACACCCACACCTCACCATAAACCTGCAGCTCAATCTCACCATCGCCCTCATATCACAGCCATAACCTCAGAGTAACCATAACCCTATGCTGCCTGTACACATTAATGAACACTAAACCTAATCCTAGCCCAGGGTCCCTGGACGTGACACCTGACCAACACCATCAACATCCCCCATGCCACACCATAAACTTTAACCTCACCATCACCACCCACAACACCCATGCTTCACTGTAACCCTGAAGTTCATACCCACATACATGCTCACATGAGAGCCATACCCTTACTCTATCCTCCCCAAATACCTTCTGGAACACCTAACCCTAACGCTAGCCCTGGTCCTTGGTCCTGAGCACTCACAGTGAATATTGACATCAACCACAACTCACCGTAAACCTTTAGCTCAGTCTCGCCCTCACCCTCACATCATAGCCAGATCCTGACTGTAACTGTAACCCTATCCTGCCCATACACATTACTGAACACTTAACCCTAACCCTAGCCCTAGCCACTGGACCTGACAACTTACTGTCAGCTTCAATGTCAGCCCCACCAAATCGTAAACCTGAAACACAGTCTCAGTCTCACCCTCACATCACAGCCAGACCCTAACTCTAACCAAAACCCCATCCACCCTGTACAGCTTCCGAACACCTAACTCTATCCCTAGCCCTGGCTCTTAGACCAGACCCCTACCATCACCATTGACATGACCCATGCTTCACTAAGGGCTAGGTTTTCAGAAAGGTGTATAGAGTGGATAGGGCTGTGGTTAGAGTTATGATACAGCTGTGATGTGAGGACAAAGGAGGGACTGAGGTTCAGGTTTATGGTGAGGGGTTGGGGACATTGATGGTGTCGGTCACATGTCAAGTCCAGGGACCCTGGCCTAGAGTTAGGTTTAGTGTTTGGTAATGTGTACGGGCAGGACAGGGTTATGGTTGCACTGAGGATCTGGCTCTGATGTGAGGGCGACATAGGGATTGAGCTGCAGTTTTACAGTAAGGTGTGGGTGATGGTGAATTTAACCATGTGGGTAGAGGTCAAAGGGCAAGGGCTAGATTTATGGTTATGTGCTCCAGAAGGTGTACGGGGGTGATAGCATTATGGTTAGAGTTAGGGTCCGGCTCTAATGTGAGGGCGAATGCGGGTATGAACTTCAGTGTTACAGTGAAGCTTGGGTATTGTCAATGGTGATGGGGAGTGTCAGGTCAAGTGGCCAAGGCTAGGGTTAGGATTAGGTGTTCAGTAAGGTGTATGGGCAGGAAAGGGTTATGGTTAAATTTAGGATCTAGCTCAGATGTGAGGGCAACAGCAAGACTTAGTTAACTTGTTACACTGAGGCATGGGTGATGTCAATGGTGATGGTAGTGGTCTTGTCCAAGATCCAGGCCTAGGGCTAGCATTAGGTGTTCAGGAAGGCGTACAGGTTGATAGGTTTTTGTTTAGAGTTAGAGTCCAACTGTGATGTGAGGGTAAGTGTGAGATTGTGTTTCAGGTTTAAGTTTTGATGGGGGTGACATTGAAACTGTCGGTGGGTGGTCAGGTCAAAGGGTTAGGATTAGGGTTAGGAGTTTCTTAAGGTGTACAGGCAGGATTGTGTATGATTTCAGTTAGGAACTGGCTTTGACGTGAGGTTGAGGGCAAGACTGATTGATGTTCAGGTTTATGGAGAGGCATGATGGAAGGTCGAAGGTGACCGTGAGGGTTCAGGTGCAGATGGTGGGCTATGGATAGGGTTGGGTATTCGGTAAGGTGTGCTGAGAGAAAAAGGGCTTTGGATACAGTTAGGAACTGGCTCTGATGTGAGGTCAAGGGTGAGATTGACGTTCAGGTTTATGGGGTGGCAAGGTGAAGGTCGAAGGTTCAGGTGGAAAGGTTCAGGTGGAAAGGCTGGGCTACAGCAAGGGTTAGGTGTTCGGTAAGGTGTACTGGGAGGAAAGGGTTTGGGTTACATTTAGGGTCAGGCTCTGATGTGAGGGCAAGGGAGACATTGAGCTTTACAATGAAGTGTGGGTCACGTAGATGGTGACGTTAGTGTTCTGGACCAAGAGCCAGGGCTAGGGTTACGGTTAAATTATCAGAAAGGTGTATGGGGAGGATAGGATTACAGTTGCAGTTAGGATCCAGCTCTCATGTGATGGCGAGGGTGAGATAGAGGTACAGTGTTACTGTGAGGCATTGCTGATGTCCATGATGACCATGAGGTTTGAGGTCCAAGGTCCAGGGCTAGGATTAGTGTTAGGTGTTCCAAAAGGTGTATGGGGCAGATAGCATTATGGTTAGAGTTAGGGTCCAGCTCTGATGTGTGGGCTAGTGCAGGAATGAACTTCAGGGTTACAGTGAACTGTCGGTGTTGTTGATGGTGACGGTGAAGGTTCAGGTAGGGTGGCCAGGGCTAGGGTTATGGTTAGGCATTCGGTTAGGTGTATGGGCAGGATAGGGTTCTGGTTACACTTAGGATATGGCTCTGATGTGAGGGTGACAGCAAGATTGAGCTACAGTGTTACAGTGAGGCATGGGTGATGTCGATCGTGATGGGAGGGGTCTGGTTCAAGAGCCAGGACTAGGGTTATGGTTAGGTGTTCAGGAAGGTGTATGGGGAGGATATGGTTATGGTTAGAGTTAGGGTTCGGCTGCGATGTGAGTGTGAGTGCGAGATTCTATTTCAGGTTTACGATTTGTTGGGGGTGACACTGAAACTGATGGTGAGGGTTCAGGTCCAGGGTCCATGGCTAGGTTTGGGGTAAGTGTTCGGTAATGTTTATGGTCAGGATAGGGTATGGTTAGAGTGAGGATCTGGCTCTGATGTGAGGGTGAGGGCGAGATTGAGCTACAGGTTTACGCTGAGTTGTGGGTGATGTCTGTGTTGACCGTGATGGGTCAGGTACAATGGTCAGGGCTAGTCTTAGGGTTAGGTGTTCAGTAAGATGTACGGGCAGGATAGGATTATGGTTACATTTAGGATCCAGCTCTGATGGAGAGCGACAGCAAGATTGAGCTACAGTGTTACAGTGAGGCATGGGTGACGTCGATGTTGATGGTAGTGGTCTGGTCCAAGAGCTAGTACTAGGGTTATGATTAAGTGTTCGAGAAGGTGTACAGGGTGGATAGGTTTTTGGTTAGAGTTAGGGTCTGGCTGTGATGTGAGGGTGAGTGTGAGGTTGTGTTTCAGGTTTATGTTTTGACAGGGGTGACATTGAAACTGATGTTGAGGAGTCATGTCAAGGGTCCAGGGCTAGGTTTAGTGTTAGGAGTTCAGTAAGGTGTACGGGTAGGGTTGTGTTCTGTTATAGTTAGGCACCTGCTGTGATGTGAGGTCAAGGGCGATATTGAGGTTCAGGTTTATGGAGAGGCATGGTGGACGGTCGAGGATGACTATGAGGGTTCATGTGCAAGGGGTGGGCTACTGTAAGGGTTACGTGTTTGGTAAGGTGTACTGGGAAGAAAGCATTTCGGTTACATTTAGGGTCAGGCTCTGGTGTGAGGGCATGGGAGAGACTGAAATTTAGGCTTACAGTGAAGCATGGGTCACATCGATGGTGATGGTAGGGTTCTGGACCATGACTCAGGGCTAGGGTTTGGCTTAAGTGTTCAGTAATGTGTATGGGGAGGATAGGTTTACAGTTACAGTTAAGATCTAGCTCATGAAATCCAACTCTCAAAACCTATTAGGCTGACTTGATAATAGGGGGAGTCTAGTGACCATAATGTTGTTCAAGTAATTGTACATTAACGATACCAAAATAAAAAAAGTTTTTTAAACCTATTAGGCAGGAAAAAGGAATAAATGCACTTGCTTGGGGTAAGAAGAGAATGTATTTTTAAAAAAAACAAAAAGAACATATATTAATTCTATTATAGATGTAACAGAGACAGAATAACAGATCACACAGCTCAGAGACAATCCCACTAGCTCTAATCTAGGAGGGATTAGATTAAGGAATTAGGTTGCTAAAAGAGTAAATTTTAACTATTCTCACTGTTTCCTCTCCCCCAACCCTTTCCTCAAAGATCTCCCATTCACTTGATTAGTGCTTGCCTTTAAAACAGGTAGATATTACCCCATGAAAGATTACACATTCTAGAGCAGAGTCCTCATCTGAAATTACGACTGGCCAGAGGCTCAGGCTTCCTCTGCCTAGGGGGCAGAGCTCTGGTCCTACCAGAAGCTACAGTTAACACCCTGCCTCACCCAACCCATTTCCAGTGGGGCCTAGCTGTGAGTGGATGCAACAGAAACCGAATGATCTATTCAACTGGCCATATTTTATATTCTTTTTTTAATTCCAGTTTTATTGAGAAATACTTGACATACATCACTATAAGGTTTAAGGTATAGAGTTTTATTTTCTTCAAAGTAGTTTTCTCTAGATGAAATAATCTTGTTCATTTATTTATTAAATTTCTATTCTATCTACAAGAATGCTGGCCCTTTGAGACCAGAGGCTTTAAGTATCTTTAATATAGCTCACCACTCAATACCTAGTGCTTAGAATGGTGTCAGGAACATGGTAGGTGCTTGGTATATATTCAGTAACCAATGAATAAAGCATTAAATCAGTGGTTCTCAAAGTGTGGTCTGTGAACCCCTGAGGTTCCCCAAAAAGAGAGTCTGTGAAGTCAAAATTTTTTGCATAATAATACTGAGATGTTACTTTGCTTTTTGATGGTGGAAAAGCAATGGAAGGTAAAACTGGCCTCTTAGCACAAAGCAGGAGACTCCAGGCTATACTGTGTATTTGTCACTGCTACGCATAGCAGTAAAAGAAGTAAATATACCAGTTTCACTTAAGAATGACTTGACAAAACAGTAAAAATTATTAACTTTATTAAGTCTCTACACTTGAGTATACTTCTTTTAAATATTTTGACACCATGGGAAGAATTCTGCTATATGTCTAAGTACCGTGGTTGTCTTAAGGAAAAGCACTTGTGCAATTGTTTGAGTTGCAAGCTGAACTAGCTCCTTTTCTTCATGAATACCATTTCTCCTTGAAGAAAGGTTGAAAGACATACTATGGTTATGCAAATGTGGGTTCATTGCAGACATTTTCTTGAAAATGAAGGAGGTGAGTCTGTCGATTCAAGGGAAAAAACTGAAAATATGTGCTGCCAATGATAAACTTGGAGCTTTTGAGTGAAAATTAGACTTTTGGAAAATTTGTATCCACCTCTGTGAGTTTAGTAGCTTCCCAATAGTTACACACTTTCTAATAAAATTAGTGGTGACATTAATGAACATGATTTTTCATATTGTACAATTAAATGTGTCAACATTTGGAAGATCTGTATAACTCAGTGAACCAATATTTTCCAAGTGTTACAAAATTATATGTGGATAAAGGATGCATTCAAAGTGCAAGATAGACCACTGCATTTTTTGGTATCATTAATCTACAATTACATGAAGAACATTATGTTTACTAGGCTCCCCCCTTCAGCAAGTCCCCCCCCCCCCCACATACCCCTTCACAGTCACTCTCCATCTGCATAGTAAAATGCTATAAAATCACTACTGGTCTTCTCTGTGTTGCACAGTCCTCCCCGTGCCCCCCACACACTATACATGCTAATCGTAATGCCCTCTTTCTTTTCCCCCGCCCTTATCCCTCCCTTTCCTCCCATCCTCCCCAGTCCCTTTCCCTTTGGTAACTGTTAGTCCATTCTTGGGTTCTGTGATTCTGCTGCTGTTTTGTTCCTTCAGTTTTCCTTTGTTCTTATACTCCACATATGAGTGAAATCATTTGGTACTTCTCTTTCTTCACCTGGCTTATTTCACTGAGCATAATACCCTCTAGCTCCATCCACGCTGTTGCAAATGGTAGGATCTGTTTTTTTCTTATGGCTGAGTAATATTCCATTGTGTATATGTACCACCTCTTCTTTATCCATTCATCTACTGACAGACATTTACGTTGCTTCCATATCTTGGCTATTGTAAATAGTGCAGCAATAAACATAGGGGTGCATCTGTCTTTTTCAAAATGGAGTGCTGCATTCTTAGGGTAAATTCCTAGAAGTGGAATTCCTGGGTCAAATGGTATTTCTATTTTGAGCATTCTGAGGAACCTCCATACTGCTTTCCACAATGGTTGAACTAATTTACATTCCCACCAGCAGTGTAGGAGGGTTCCCCTTTCTCCAAAACCTCGCCAACATTTGTTGTTGTTTGTCTTTTCGAGGATGGTGGTTGTTACTGGTGTGAGGTGATATCTCATTGTGGTTTTAATTTGCATTTCTCTGATGATTAGTGATGTGGAGCATCTTTTCATGTGACTGTTGGCCATCTGGACTTCTTTAGAGAACTGTTTATTCAGCTCCTCTGCCCATTTTTTAATTGGATTATTTGCTTTTTGTTTGTTGAGGTGTGTGAGCTCTTTATATATTTTGGATGTCAATCCTTTATCGGATCTGTCATTTATGAATATATTCTCTCATACTGTAGGATACCTTTTTGTTCTATTGATGGTGTCTTTTGCAGTACAGAAGCTTTTTAGCATGATATAGTCCCACTTGATCATTTTTGCCTTTGTTTCCCTTGCGTGGGGAGATATGTTCATGAAAAAGTCGCTCATGTTTATGTCCATGAGATTTTTGCCTATGTTTTTTTCTAAGAGTTTTATGGTTTCATGACTTACATTCAGGTCTTTGATCCATTTGGAGTTTACTTTTGTGTATGGGGTTAGGCAGTGATCCAGTTTCATTCTCTTACATGTAGCTGTCCAGTTTTCCCAGCACCATCTGTTAAAGGGACTGTCATTTCCCCATTGTATGTCCATGGTCCTTTATCATATATTAATTGACCATATATGTTTGTGTTAATTTCTGGGGTCTCTATGCTGTTCCACTGGTCTGTGGCTCTGCTCTTGTGCCAGTACCAAATTGTCTTGATTACTGTGGCTTTGTAGTAGAGCTTGAAGTTGGGGAGTGAGATCCCCCCCCCACACACTTTATTCTTCCTTCTCAGGATTGCTTTGGCTATTCGTGGTCTTTGGCAGTTCCATATGAATTTTTGAACTATTTATTGCAGTTCATTGAAGAATGCTGTTGGTAAGTTGATAGGGATTGCATTGAATCTGTATACTGCTTTGGGCAGGATGGCCATTTTGACGATAATAATTCTTCCTAGCCAGGAGCATGGGATGAGTTGCCATTTGTCAGTGACCTCTTTAATTTCTCTTGAAGTCTTGTAGTTTTCAGGGTATAGGTCTTTCACTTCCAGGTTTATCCCGAGGTATTTTATTCTTTTTGATGCTATTGTGAATGGAATTGTTTTCCTGATTTCTCTTTCTATTAGTTCATTGTTAGTGTATAGGAAAGCCATAGATTTCTGTGTGTTAATTTTGTATCCTGCAACTTTGCTGAATTCCAGTATCAGTTCTAGTAGTTTTGGAGTGGAGTCTTTAGGGTTTTTTATATACAACATCATATCACCAGCAAATAGCGACAGTTTGACTTCTTCTTTAACAATATGGATTCCTTGTACTTTGTTGTTTTGTCTGATTGCCATGGCTAGGACCTTCAGTACTATGTTGAATAACAGTGGGGAGAGTGGGCATCACTGTCTTGTTCCCGATCTCAGAGGAAAAGCTTTCAGCCTCTCTCTGTTCGGTATGATGTTAGCTGTGGGTTTATCATATATGGCCTTTATTATGTTGAGGTACTTGCCCTCTATGCCCATTTTGTTGAGAGTTTTTATCATGAATGGATGTTGAATTTTGTCGAATGCTTTTTCAGCATCTATGGAGATGATCATGTGGTTTTTGTCCTTTTTGTTGATGTGGTGGATGATGTTGATGAATTTTCGAATGTTGTACCATCCTTGCATCCCTGGGATGAATCCCACTTGGTTATGGTGTATGACCCTCTTAATGTATTTTTTAATTCGGTTTGCTAATATTTTGTTGAGTATTTTTGCATCTCTGTTCATCAGGGATATTGGTCTGTAGTTTTCTTTTTTGGTGGGGTCTTTGCCTGGTTTGGGTATTAGGGTGATGTTGGCTTCATAGAATGAGTTTGGGAGTATTCTCTCCTCTTCTATTTTTTTGGAAAACTTTAAGGAGAATGGGTATTATGTCTTCTCTGTATGTCTGATAAAATTCTGAGGTAAATCCATCTGGCCCAGGGGTTTTGTTCTTGGGTAGTTTTTTGATTACTGATTCAATTTTGTTGCTGGTAATTGGTCTGTTTAGATTTTCTGTTTCTTTCTGGGTCAGTCTTGGAAGGTTGTATTTTTCTAGGAAGTTGTCCATTTCTCCTAGGTTTTCCAGCTTGTTAGCATATAGATTTTCATAGTATTGTCCAATAATTCTTTGTATTTCTGTGGGGTTCGTCATGATTTTTCCTTCTTCGTTTCTGATTCTGTTGATGTGTGTTGACTCTCTTGATAAGTCTGGCTAGAGGCTTATGTATTTTGTTTATTTTCTCAAAGAACCAGCTCTTGGTTTCATCGATTTTTTTCTATTGTTTTATTCTTCTCAATTTTATTTATTTCTTCTCTGATATTTATTATGTCCCTCCTTCTGCTGACCTTAAGCCTCATTTGTTCTTCTTTTTCCAATTTCGATAATTGTGACATTAGACCATTTATTTGGGATTGTTCTTCCTTTTTAAAATATGCCTGGATTGCTATATACTTTCCTGTTAAGACTGCTTTTGCTGTGTCCCACAGTAGTTGAGGCTTAGTGTTGTTGTTGTCATTTGTTTCCATATATTGCTGGATCTCTATTTTGATTTGGTCATTGATCCATTGATTATTTAGGAGCGTGTTGTTAAGCCTCCATGTGTTTGTGAGCCTTTTTGCTTTCTTTGTACTATTTATTTCTAGTTTTATGCCTTTGTGGTCTGAAAAGTTGGTTGGTAGGATTTCCATCTTTTTTAATTTACTGAGGCTCTTTTTGTGGCCTAGTATGTGGTCTATTCTGGAGAATGTTCCATGTGCACTTGAGAAGAATGTGTATCCTGTTGCTTTTGGATGTAGAGTTCTATAGATGTCTATTAGGTCCATCTGTTCCAGTGTGTTGTTCAGTGCCTCTGTGTCCTTACTTATTTTCTGTCTGGTGGCTCTGTCCTTTGGAGTGAGTGGTGTGTTGAGTCCCCTAAAATGAATGCATTGCATTCTATTTCCTCCTTTAATTCTGTTAGTATTTGTTTCACATATATTTGTGCTCCTGTATTGGGTGCATATATGTTTATAATGGTTATATCCTCTTGTTGGACTAAGCCCTTTATCATTATGTAATGTCCTTCTTTATTTCTTGTTACTTTCTTTATTTTGAAGTCTATTTTGTCTGATACTAGTATTGCAACACCTGCTTTTTTTTCTCTCTGTTGTTTGCATGAAATATCTTTTTCCATCCCTTGACTTTTAATCTGTGCATGTCTTTGGGTTTGAGGTGAGTCTCTTGTAAGCAGCATATAGATGGGTCTTGCTTTTATATCCATTCTATTACTCTGTGTCTTTTGATTGGTGCATTCAGTCCATTTACACTTAGGGTGATTATTGAAAGCTATGTACTTATTGCCATTGCAGGCTTTAGATTCGTGGTTACCAAAGGTTCAAGGTTAGCTTGTTTACTACCTTACTGCCTGATCTCACTCACTTATTGAGCTGTTATAAACACAGTCTGATGATTATTTCTTTCCCTTCTTTTTCCTCCTCCTCCATTCTTCATATGTTGGGTGTTTTGTTCTGTGCTTTTAGGAGTGCTCCCATCTAGAGAAATCCCTCTAAGATACCCTGTAGAGGTGGTTTGTGGGAGGCAAATTTCATCAACTTTTGCTTGTCTGGGTATTGTTTAATCCCTCCTTCATGTTTGAATGATAATCATGCTGGATACAGTATCCTTGGTTCAAGGCCCTTCTGTTTCATTGCACTAAATATATCATGCCATTCTCTTCTGGCCTGTAAGGTTTCTGTTGAGAAGTCTGATGATAGCCTGATGGGTTTTCCTTTGTTGGTGACCTTTGTTCTCTCTCTGGCTGCCTTTAATACTGTCCTTGTCCTTGATCTTTGCCATTTTAATTATTATGTGTCTTGGTGTTGTCCTCTTTGGGTCCCATCTCTCGGGAGTTCTGTGTGCCTCTGTAATCTGAGCAACTATTTCTTCCCCCAGTTTGTGGAAGTTCTCAGCAATTATTTCTTCATAGACACTTTCTATCTCTTTTTCTCTCTCTTATTCTTCTGGTACCCCTATAATGTGGATACTGTTCCTTTTGGATTGGTCACACAGTTCTCTTAATATTGTTTCATTGCTGGAGATCCTTTGATCTCTCTCTGCATTAGCTTCTATGCATTCCTGTTCTCTGGTTTCTATTCCATCAATGGCCTCTTGCATCTTATCCACTCTGCTTTTAAATCCTTCCAGAGTTTGTTTCACTTCTGTAATCTCCCTCCGGACATCTGTAATCTCCCTCCGGACTTCATCCCTTAGCTCTTGCATATTTCTCTGCAGCTCTGTCAGCATGTTTATGATTTTTATTTTGAATTCTTTTTCAGGAAGACTGGTTAGGTCTGTCTCTGCAGATCCTCTCTCAGGTGTTGTCTGAACTATCTTGGACTGGACTAAATTTTTTTGCCTTTTCATGGTGATAGCAGTGGTTGTAGGCAGGTTGTGGGTGTGTCAGCTGGGAGAAGAAAGTCCTTTCCTGCTTGCTGGATGCCTTGCCCTTCTCCGCTGCCTGTGTCAGTTACTTGCACTCCTGGAGCAGCCACAGGGTTAGTCCCCAAGCTGCTGTGGGCGGGGTCTCCATCAGAGCAGCGTGGAGCCCTTTGGGGAGTGGCAGGCATGCCAGGTGTGCTCCTCCTAGATAGCGGCACCCCTGCTGGGCAGCTGTGTGCCAGCAGCAGCCTTTGGGTCTGGCCCAGGCGGCTGTGCATTGGGCTGGGATTCCGATCAGCTGCTGGGAGCATGCCTGCTTCCTCTGGCTCTGCTGCAGGTGCACGTGGGGCTCTCCCATGTGGGCCTCTAACAGGCTCCTCTGGCTCCACTGCCACCGGTGCAGATGAGCCACACCCGGGCTATTCGGTTGCCACTGCTGCAGGCTCATACAAGCCTCTTCTGGTCTCCTCTGGTGCTGTTGGTGCACGCAATCTGCTCCTGGTCCCTTCCGGCGCCACCACCCCTGGCACGTGCTGTCATTCTCCCACTACTGGGCTGGTGTGTCGGGGTCTGGGCCAGTTGAAGGAACAACTGGCAGGCTGCTTAGTGCCATGAGGGGCTTCAGAGCTGCGCTGCCTCCCAGGAGTTTAGGGCGCCTAAGGTTCCCTGGGATTCCCTGCTGCTGGCTAAGTGTGCCAGGACGACTTTGTGCAGCTATGGGGTCCCTGTCTCTTTAAGACTTGCAGAGAGCACTCGCTTTTCTTTTGCCTCAGGGGCACTGGTTGCAGGGATCTGCCCACAGGTTTTGCTTTTCCGTTTCTCTAATATCCAGCACCCTGTGCACCTTGTGTCTGCGTTCTGGGTGCAGATTTCTAGAGCTGGTTGTTTAGCAGTCCTGGGCTTTCACTCCCTCCCCATTCTGACTCCTTTCTTCCCACCGGGTTCTGGGGTGGGGGAGCGTTTGGGTCCTGCCTGGCTGCAGCTTGTATCTTACCCCCTTCGTGTGATATTGAGTTCTCACAGATGTAGATGTATCCTGCCTGTTGTACTGCATCCACTGGTGTCTCTTTTAGGAATAGTTGTATTTATTGTATTTTCATAAATATATGTTTTGCGGAGGAGATTTCCTCTGAACGACTCACGCCGCCATCTTCCTGTGATCCCTATATTCTTCATTTCATATTCCTCTTTAGTGTTTTTTCCCATTTAAATAACTTACAGAAAATACACATAAAGAAAACTTTACGCAGCTAATAACTACCCTGGAATTTGTTTCAGATCACAGGAACTAAGGGAAAATTTCCCAGAACAAGTGCACAGAGCCACCACATACATAACAAAAAGTCTAGAAAAAATAATCCAACGCAGTGTTCAGCCCTTCAAGGTTTCACATTTTATTCCATTGTAGACCTAAAACCAATCAAGTTTCTGTATCTTGTTCATAATTCTTAGTACAAAAGAGAGCTCAAGAGAGAGAAAGTTGATTTCATATGGCAGAATTTACAAGGGATGATGAGACAGAATCACTTGGGATAGCCAGTCCAGGTAACATAAATGAAACGAAGCCTTATATTAGTGGGTTTTTTAACCAATAAGACCATGAAGAGATGAATTGGTGTGTCCTTTCAAGTCATTACCTTGAAGGCTCTAAACCTATTTTAATGATTTTTGGAACACATTCTTTTGAATGATTCCCTGAGCAGTAAATCGCCATGCATTTAGAATAGCTGTGATTTCTGGAAGTAACTAAAAGTGATTCAGAGCCACATCTGGTGAAGATGATTGGAATCATGCAGGGAAGTGCTAGTTTCATCAAAAAAGGAGATATGCCTACAGAACAATACAGCTGATTTGTAAATTTTCTGAAGGCAATTCCAAAAGAGGAATTTCAGAAGAGTTTTGAACAATGGAAGTATTGTTGCTAAAAAGTGTGTAGGTGCCCAGGTTGACTACTCTGAAGGAAGACCTATGAGTTTAAATTCTGCTGTGAATATTTGGGGTGAAAAATGAAAACAAAACATTGCTTTCCAAGGATACCTCATATATTGCTCTCTTAGAAGGCCAAACACAAGCTGGCAATCCACAGGCCATATAGTGGGGAAGTGTAAGCAGCATATAGATGGGTTTTCTTTGGCTAGCAGAGTATTTTTTAAATACTTTAAATATTTAAATCAGGAAATTAAAAAAAATTTTTTTAACATACTTTCTGTGTAGTCATGAAAAATCAGCTGAATTGTGCTGTCATTACTGGCATTCTCTGAAGCCAGACTGCCTGAGTATGAATCCCAGCTCTGTCACTTTCTCCTTGTTTGACCTTCAATTCACTTACCCTCTCAGAACTCAAAGTAACTCAACTTATTTTCCTCATCTGAAAAATAGGAATAGTAGTAATATCTACTGTGTAAGGTATTATGAGCTTCAAATGGCATGATCTGTCAGCCTCAATACATGTAAGCTATGATCTGGGAACACTGCACCCTATTTTCTGCAAGAGTCGAGCAGTGGCTAGCCTGTTTATGTGGAGCAAACATACTCCAGTTGGACAGAGTTTCTACGGAGCCCACTTCACCTACTTACATTACCTGTCTGGCGCTTGTGTGCATTTGAAGTCATAGAATCATGGGTCTGGCCCAAAAGCCACATTTCAAGAAAAGGAAAGAATTACCTCCCAGTTACAAAGCTGGTCAACAGCATTGGCCCACCTGCTGTCTTCCCATCTGGGGCCACTTCCACTGCCCCTACTACTGGTAATCTTGGGCCAAAGCAAAGGCTCCCATCTAGTGTTCCAGTGAATTATGGAAAGGCCACAGAATTATTCACAGGCACGCAGGCTTGCAGATCAAATGGAATTTCTTTCTTTCATCTATAACCTGGTGTTCTTCCTGGGACAGCTTCAACTTGTCAGTGAAAAATGTGCTTATCTCTTCCAATCCAAATTGCCTTCCTTCTGCTTAAAGTTTAAGTCTGTTAAAAAGCAATTGAACTCTCTATCAGGACTGGTGTCAGTAGTCTTGTTGGAAGGCCTTCCTCTCTCTGATATGGTCTCCTCTTCATTCTTTCGCTCTGGTTGATGACTGGGTATAGGAGGGCCACACTCTGTCTTTGAGGCTTTGGGGAGGAACGGTTCTCAAATTAGGCTTTGCGGGAGGGTTCCAGGGACTGCTCCTCTTTTTGTCATTCTCTGGCTGTCACTGGTCGTGGCTTGTCAAGGCCCATCTCTCCCTGGCCGGCCCCCATGCAAGCTCTTACAACCCTGAGGTCTAACTAACTCGCCTGCTCTTCCATCTCTGAAGCCCCACACTGCAGGCCACTCTGATGTCTCTGTAGTCTTCTTTGGCAAGGTGCCCAGGCAAACCCTTAACTAACCTCATGCATGCTGCCTGAGCCTAGAAAAAGACTGCAGTAAAACCCAAAACCCAGTGGATTACTGGCTGGGAGGGATGGGGGTGGAGGGCAATCCCAGGGAAGCAGGGAGAGAGGAAACTGATAACTACAGCCAGGGATAAGGGAACACAAATACAGGATGACACACAAGGACACACAGCTGGTTGCAGGCATGTGGCCTTGTCTGGAGAGGTGCACAGAATCGCTGGGTCTGGGAATAGTGGAGAGGGGGCAGGGAGTGGAATAGAGGGGAGAGGAGTGAGGGCAAGGAGTATATGTGTTAGCTCCTTCCCGCTGACTTCAAACTTCCCTTCAAACTTCACTCCACAAGTCAAAACCCTTTGGTACTGCTGAGATGGACTGCTGGCCCCTCCATACAGCACCCACAGAAGCCAAACCCTGTCAAGTGATGCTGCATCTGAACTGGAGAATGGTGGGGCTCCTGCATGCTTCAGTTGCAATGGCTACCATAGGGCCAACATCCCAGACAGTTAGAGGGTGAGGTCAGTAGCATGGCCTGGGGCCAGCAGCATGCTCAGACCACGCTGCTACAGGCTGAGCTGGCCAAGCTGCCAGTTACTGGCCCAGCTGCCTACAATGAGAAAAGGGGCAGAGGGTGGTGAGGGACCAGCATGCTGGAAGCAGCCCCGTGACTGAGCCCAGAAATGCATGGCCAAAGGACTCTGGGAGGCCCATAAATTACCCTCCTGGTTACCTGCGGGATTGCCTGGGTCTAAGCCACACCCCAGTGGCAACAGAGTAGCTCTGCAAAGCTAACTTCCAGTCTCTCTGCCGCCTCCTGAGCCACATGGCTGACTCCACTTGGCTGTGGTGGCCATGGTCAGTGCCTGTGTGTGTGTGTGTGTGGTTGTCCACCTCCCACAGTCTTAAGTGATGGCCTCAGCGTTTTCCTCGGCTCATCTCACCCTCTATATTGCTCCCCTCCTCCTCGTTCTCCTTCAAGCTGCTACAGAAAAGCAAATGCTACAAGAAAGACCCACCACCTTCACCTCCAAATTCTTCACTGGGTCTCAGCAGGTGCACAAGAAACTCTGGGGTGTCTTCCTCCACCTTCTTCTGCTTTTATCACTTCATACAATCCCTCAAGACCAAGAGGGGTGGGTGCAACCTTTCACTTCCACTATTTCATAGCCTCCTGCCCCCACCAGCAAGCCGGTGGCCTAGGCATGATGGGGAGAAAAGGGATCTTCCTTAGGCAATGGGAGAACTCTCTGGCCAGGTCCCCTGACACTGGCTCTTGACCTTGTTGGGTCAGGTGATCTGTCACATGGCCCCTGCAAGTTCTCACTGGGTGTGCCAGGAATGCAGGGCGTCACCCCGTCCCTGGTCAATCGTAGGGAGCAGCCTGAGGGATGAGGTGGCGTCTTCCCCAAAGAGCAGGCTTGCTACAAGAGAGGTGACTCCCTAAACTCAGGGCTACTTGGCCGTGACACAGACTGTTCTCCCCTTACCCCAGCGTTTCTTGTGCACCTGCTGAGGCCCAGTAAAGAACCTCCAAATGGCTGCAAATTGTGTAGCTCCAAGAGGTTCTGTGTTCTTCTTCTAGTCACACCCAGCCTTTAGCATTTGGCACCTTACATGCGCCCAGCCGCATCTGCTCTGGCCAACCAAGTGCTTGCAGCCCATCCTCCCTTGGCTTGCAAGTCGACTGGCCTACAAGTTCAGCTCCCAGAAAGGGTCCACAGAAGTTGTGAATCTGCTAATTTTTGGTAGACCATGACTTGTTGATTGAGTCCTAAAACGCTGAAGAGAAAGACCACAACAAACCAATTGAATGACATGATTCAGCCGTAAAGAGATAAATTGGAGAACAAATTGTGAAACAAGGAAATTATTTTGGTCATTGAAAACATGATCAGGAATGTGCAGAGCTGGAAATGAGTGGTACAGGTGACTGTTGGTTTTCACTAGAATCCTTTCTGAATTACACAATTCATAACCACGTTCATATATTACTTTGACAAAAAGATTTTTTTAATTATGTAGGGACACAAAATATTATCTGTCCCTAAGTCAGAGCAGTAAGCAGAGCATCCCAGTCACATGTTGTAGGCTGCTGCAGTTTGGCGACACAACATCAAAACAACAGAACCCAAATCCATTCCACTGAGGAATTTGAATCATCTCCTCTCCAAGAAGAGAAATTAGTTGTCTTTGAAGTGCTGGCTCATTGAAAACTTGGCATTTCTATGCCTCTTCTTTACCTATTTGATGACTAAAGAAATATGAGTTGCTTGGGGCACCAAGTCAGTATCTAAGAGGATCATTAAAATTAGTATTCATGTAATTAAATTGCAAGAGAAGAGCCATACATAACAGGTCTTATATGTTGAGATTGCTGTCCAGACAAGCAGAAACACTGTAGAAGCTAGAACAGTTCATGCCAGCAAACAAAGCCTTTGCCATCTGCTGACACCCCACAGTTACCTGGGTTGCAATCATGGAGTTCCCAGACAGCCTGGCACCTCTAAGCAGCATAAGCCATGTCAGGGTTCTACTTGTCTTCTCTTAAAGCACCAAGCATTTCCAGAAGCACATTTACACAAAGAAATGAATCATAATGATATGATGTGTAATATTTCAGGTGTTAGTGAATTCCTTGGACACTTTCCATTTAGTTGCTTAGAACTTAATCTGAAGAAGTAACTAGCTTTCACTTACTCTAGGATGAAGTGAGATCGAGCAGAAATTTGAAACTTTGGAAATGTAGAGTGTTCTTAACAGCTTAATGGAGGGAAAGTGCAAAAATCTGGATTGGTTTTTCCCACATTGGCCCCATTTTTCATTAGAGAAACAAAATCAAATTCATGTGGTTTCATGTATCTTCAAATAAAGAAAAACTAAGAAACTCTGACCAAAAAAAAACTGAATGGGGTCCTAATGAGAAAAGTACGATCTTACAAAATATATGTAGTCAATAATCTCCCTTCTTCCTAAGGAATTAGGGTTTTAACCAAACAGGGCGTTGCAGAGAGAGGGCCCCTACTGTTTCCAGAAACAGAGTCACTGTCATGGCCAAGCTTTCAATAGGTCAGAAGCTTCTGGTTGCTCGGCAGCCTCCCTTAATTCCAAGTCTTCTCCTTGACAAAGCAGGAAAGAGTTTTCTATTGCAAAGTTGCCAAAGCAAGGGCTTTTCACAGATGAGTTTTTAACCACAGCCAGTAAAGAAAAAAATTATTTTCTTTGCACAGGACTAACATTCTTCCAATACATAAAAAGTTGTACTTCTGGACCATTACTGAGTATGTACACAAGAACACTTTGCAAAGTTGCCAATTAGCCAGAGGAGCTATGTGGATAGAAATTAAAAGAGGATGAGCTCTGTAGCCAGACTGTCTTGGGCTCAAATCTTACTTCTTAATTTCTTATCTGTGTGACCTTGGGGAAATTGCTACACCAGTCTGTGCCTCTGATATTGTCATCTGTGTAATGAGAATAATAAGGTTGTAGTGAGGACTCCGTAAGTTATTGCCTGCAAAAAGCTTAGTACACGGCCTGGGCCAGGGCACCTCACAGACGTTACTATGATTATTTTGTTACAAACGTTTCCTGTCTCAATCACTTGTAATCCATGAGGCATCCTCTACCGGTCAGCAGAGGAAGAACATCTGAGAATTCTTGTAGAACTGTGTCAATTGAGCCTTCTTCAAAGTCCCTGTCCCATAAAGGGTTTTCCTACATCACCTTCTGATCTTTGAGGTCCCTGGCAGCTCCGTGGTTCCACTGTGAAAGCCCAAGGATTTACTTGGATGCTTCACTTACCACATCTGTAGCTCTGCAGTCCAACTGGCCTGATTCTTGGGCCACGTTAGGGTCTGTACACTAATAGATGAATTGTTACTGCCTTTCAGAGTAAGAAAACCGGACAGTATTTGCATGGCAATTCAAAGGTTTTAGAACTCCAGTAAAATGGACAGTTTCCTATGCTACCATGTGAATATAAATTCTTTTACTGAAGTAGAATACATATATCAAAGAAAGACACAAACATTAAGTATACAGCTCCACAAGTTGTCACTAAATGAAGAAACCATCATCCTAAGTCCCTACCTTAAAACTTCACCTTCTACCGATTCCCTCAAATGATGACTCCCTCATCATCAGAAGTAATGGCTGTCCTGACTTTTAACCATAAATTAGTCTAAGATTTGTCTCTTTTTTTTTTCTTACTAAGGTATCATTGATATACACTTTTATGAAGGTTTCACAAGAAAAACAATGTAGTTATTACATTCACCATAATTATCGAGTGCCCCCCCATACCCCATTGCTGTCACTGTCCATCAGTGTACTAAGATGCAAGAGTTCCTGTTTCTCTTCTCTGAGCTACACTGTCTTCCCTGTGACCCCACACACACCATGTGCACCAATCATGATACTCCACAATCCCCTTCTCCCTCCCTCCCCACCCACTCTCCCCCACTCCTCCCCTTTGGTAACCACTAGTCCCTTCTTGGAGTCTGTGAGTCTGCTATTTTGTTCCTTCAGTTTTGCTTCATTGTTATATTCCACAAATGAGGGAAATCATTTGGTATTCGTCTTTCTCTGCCTGACTTATTTCACTGAGCATAACACCCTCTAGCTCCATCCATGCTGTTGCAAATGGCAGGATTTGTTTCTTTCTTATGGCTGAATAGTACTCCATCCATTGTGTACATGTACCACATCTTTATCCATTCATCTACTGATGGACACTTAGGTTGCTTTCATGTAAGATTTGTCTCTTGTAGGCAGAATACAGTTAGGGTACATTGTTGTTCTGAAGATCTTTGTCTTTTAAGTGGAGTTTTTCATCCCTCTGCCATGAATCTGATAGATGACGTATTTGGGTTTACATGTACCATTTTGCTATTTGTAGTGTACTTGTATTATGTATTCAATGTTCATTTTATCTTTATTATCCTCATTTTGATTTTTATTACTCCATTGCTTTTATTAGTTTGTCCTACATTTTTTAACACTTAAATCTGGTAAGATGTCAATTCATCCTCAACAATTTCATTTCTTGTACAGCAGAACTGCTGGGAACATATTCTCTTGATTCTCTGTTATCTGAAATTGTCTTTATTTTGCTTTTATTCTTGAAGATTATTTTCCCTGGATGGTAGAAATTCTGGGTTAAGCAGCTTATTTTTAATTTTTAGCACATCGGAGGTATTAATCCAATGTCTTCTCAACTTGTTTGATAAGAAGTGGTGGTTACTGAAATAACTGTTCCCTGTATATACTGTATTGTTTTATATGCTGGCTGCTTTTGTGGTGTTCTCTTTAAATTTGGTTTTCAGCAGTTTGGCTATGATGTGTTGTTTTCTTCATATTTACTGTTTTGGTTTCCCCAAACTTTTTTTTTTATTCTTTCACATAAAAAAATGAACTAAGGCCCATTCCTTTACTTTTTGTTGTTGTTGTTGTTTTGATTTTTTATTTTGATATCATTAATGTACAATGACTTAAACATTATGGCTACTAGACTCCCCCTATTATCAAGTACCCCGCCAAATACCTACTCCATTACAGTCACTGTCCATCAGTGTGGTAAGAGGCTATAGAATCATTACTTCTCTGTATATACTACCTTTCCAGTGTCCTTCCTCCCCCCGCTACTTCCCAAACTTCTTAACTCTATTAATATATGCGTTTCACCAAATTTGGGGAAATTCTAGCCTTTGCTCTAAATTGCCTCATTCTCCATTATTTCTCAAAAGGCATGTGCAGAGGTGGGTGGTCTTAGCAGTCTGCAAAGAGTTTTCCATTTCAGAGGAGCCCAAAGCCCAAATCTGCTTCTACCCACTGAGGCTGGGGACTGGAGCCTGTCTGCCATGTCACCTAGACCTAATGCTGAAGTCCTGGACCCATAACTTCCCAGTACACAGTCTTGTCTTTTTACTTGCTGTTTCTCTCAGGGCAGTGAGAACTATTCCATAAACATCTTTTCTCTTTCTCAAGGCTCTTTCACACCTTCATCTCTCACCTTTGAACTGCCTACCTCTTCTCCTTTCTTCCTCTCAGTAGAAATCTGTGAACCAGTCCCTGAGAAAATCGTGAGGCCACCAGGTGAGAACTCTTAACTACCTCCCACCCATTACAAACACCTGCCATGTTCCCTTTGGGGAAAACTGGTCCCTTCTTCTGAGCCTCCCCTGTGCTTCGGAGTCCCTTCCCCAGCTTCCTTCTGTCTTTCCTTCATTACCATCTCCTTTCTCCCTTCATCTTGAGAATGAAAAATTCCTCTACTCAAAATTCACGGAAGGAGGAGGACAAAGCAGACTGTTCATTGGCCATGTAACATGTAACTACTACAGCTGGTTAAGCTGGTCTCTGTTGATCAGTGAGTTTTGTATCAGTACCCATGGGTGATACTGTGATTTACAGTAAGCTGCAAAGATTTTGACAATCTAACTGCACAGAAAAACCCATGCTGTACGAAAACTGGACCAATTCTGAAGAAGAGAGAGCACAGGGTGTCCGCCAGTCTGCACACTTCCGTGTAACTGAATGCTGGCCGTTGATACCTCTATGGCAGATTTGGTCCAGTCCGAACACCACATGAGCTTTGGGTCTCTGAAAATTTGTCAGCAGAACTTCCTGCTCTCCCAGTGCCATCTGTACCTCACCCAGTTCACCCCACATCTCGCTAGTCTTGCTGGGCCAGACTCCCTGAGCTTTCTCACCTCCCAGACCCCGGGCTTCCCACTCCCCTTCCAGAACCTTTGAGGTCCTCCTCCCCGAGGTGTTCTCCCCTCTACAGAAAGGTGTGATTGCTGGGCCTGGACAGGGATGCTCCTGGAAAGTCAACCTGGTGACCGGGACCTGAGGAGACGCGCCTGTGGGAGTGCACCAGGTGTCCTGCACCGGTTACTGGCCTCTTGTGAGCCTGCTGGCTTGGGCACAGTCTCTAGAGGACAGCAGGGCATTAAACCCCCTCTGAGAGGGCAAAGACAGCATCCCCAGCCTGGTAGAAGCTTTGCACTGCGTGGGAGTTTCTCATAGACCTGGGCACTGCCACAGTGAACGCTGGGGATGAGCAGCAGCCCCTCCGCCAGGGAACAGGCCGTATCCTCTCCTGCTTTATGGGGCTGCTTCAGTACATTCCATATCCCTTATCATTAAAGGTATTTTTCTTCTGCTGACATCTTTTCTGCTGGCAAATCTCCATCAGTTATCCGTATCTCTTGGTGACAACCAAAATTCTATCCTGGAAAGCCTAACCTCTCTGCTGCCTCCACAGCTGTGTGTCCTCACGGGCCCTCCCTGAGGAGAGTCCTGTGCCGAGCCTCCATCTACCCCCTACTATCCAAAGGGGACTCTCAGCTCCAGAGACGGTATTCTTCTGGGCTAACATTTATAAGTGGCTAATATCACTTACACCCAATGGGGCACAAGACCTCCCACCCAGAGGTCCATCCTAATTCTTCGATCTGTTGACATTCTATTCACCTTAGTCCCCTCTCTGCACGCTTGTAAATTTTAATGCTTGTGTTCCTAATTTCGCCATAGGAATTCTGCCCAACAAACAATTAAAGTCTGTTCATAGAATGAGTTTACTGTGAATCTGAAAATCAACCTTGATGTAAGAAGTGTTAGGACTTGAATGATTTAGGAGTATTTTGATACATGCAGAATAGGTTGCTAAAAGGCATCTATCTTTACTCAATGATGTGGGGAGTATCTGAACAGACTTATAACCCTCAGTCAAGTCCTACTCTCAAGGTGGAATATGTAGGAGCCACCACAGGTGATGAAGCCAAAATAAACAATAAGCAAGCAGAGACAAAATGCAATAGCTTTCAATACACTACAGAAAATTAGCCTGAAACTTTTTGTTGAGTTAGTTCACTGCTAGTGAACCCAGCTGCAGCTCTTTTTACCATCACACACTTGTCCTAAGATCTGTGGAGAACACTAGTTTGAATTTCAGATAGTTTAAGCAATTCTGAGATGACTCCGCTGGGAAGTGTCAGAGGGAAAAACAAACTCTCTTTCACTGCCGGGTTCTTCAGAATCCACATTCTTCAGAGAGTGATTGCAAAGAAATGTCTTTCAGAGGACTGAATACATTTCTTTAGGAGAACAGATTTACATTTTAAATGATGTTTTTAAAAATTACCATTTAATTACTGTAGTCAGTTTTTGTTTTTCAGTTTCCAATTATTCTTCTCAGTATAGCCTGCTTCCTTAACTCACAATTTCTAAGCAAGTACTTCTACACATGGGATGACTTTTTGTTAAGGCAATTGAAGATAAATGTTAGGAACAAATTCAGGGGAATAAAACCCAACTATTTTCTGCAGAATGTGCCAAAAGCGGTGAACGTGCCCTATTTGAGATTATCTTCTGCCCTACAAACTTAGATAAATAGGACCAGAAAACTTGACGTATTAGTTCATCATGTAGTAGGGGTTTTTTCCCACTTCTAGTTATAACAAAGCTCCAAAGGCAATTCTTTTCTGAAGGAGTCATAAAAGCTTTTCTGTAATCTTCTGCCTGAAAGTTATTCTTCATACCATGATTTGGGAAAAACATTCAAATGAGTCACTTCAGTATGAGGTAACATTAAGGTGCCAGGGAAAACAAGTCCTGCCTTCCTGTAGGTTCAAACTAACCACAGAAGGGGCTGTCCAGAAGTTGCTAATTTTCTTGCTCACTTCTGTCAGTCCAGGAACTGACCCGATGATTTTCCATTTTCTTCTGTGGGTAATGGTTCTCATTTTTCAGTTCTTTTTCCCATTGTTTGAAAAAGCTATCTTTGAAAAGGTCCTTCCTTTGGGGCAACCTCCCTGTAACCTTTTTCCTTCATAAAGTATATCTGCAATGGACCTCAGCTGGGTGTTTGGTCTAGTGCAGGCTTTAGTGATTTATTCTCTCCCTAGTCTATCTCTTTTCAGTTATACTGCTAGAGAAGTTTATTTCAATAACTCTTAATTTTTATGTGGACTACCAGTATTGCCTGTAAAATACATCTCATGTTCCCATTTTCTATTACTGGATAACGTGCCTCATGATTTTCTACTGCTTGCTGTAGCTCACGTTAAGAGTTCCTGTCCTAACATTTGTCATCTCCCACTCCCTTCTGTCAGTTTGGGATTCAGCTTTTTCCTTTATCCACCAACCGTCCATTCCCTCTCTTGGCTAGAAGAGTATTTTTTTAGTTCAATCCTCAGCTTTGGGCCCCAATTATAGTTGAAGGGATCATCTACATCACCAATTTAAACAGAATTCTGAATTCTGCTTTTTGGAGTCTCATTTTCTACCTCCTCTCTTGTTTTTACGCTTTCAAATACCTTACAGTCTGTGCCAGTCCTCCCTGGATTTTACATGAGGTTTCTTAGGTTCTGACAATTCTTTACCAAGTGAGAACTCCTTTCTCGCTTCCTTCCACATATATTTCCTGGTGACCCACTCACTGCCAGAAGCCCTGCCACAGGGAGCTGACATTCCAGCACAGGCCAACTGAGAGTGGTAACCAGGGCTGACACATGAACAAACTGGGCGGTAGTAGTAAAATGGTCATTTCCACCTGGCTTCTGGCATATAGTAAGCACTCAATTATTAGCTCAATGTTTAGAAACACACAACATATGGTAGTACAGTTTTTTAAATTGCTATTTGGCCGAGGAGTGTTCTCACTGTATCTGGAACTGTTGTAGATTAAAAGAATAAAGAGGCATGATAGCTAAACTCAGTGCTTATCCCTGGATTAAAACTAAAATAGATGTCGGGGCCATTATTGGCACAAATGGGTAGATGTTAACCTAGACTGTACATTAAGTAATAGTATGATATCAATGTTAAATTTCTTGAGTGTGATCACTGTATTGTGGTTATAACAATGTCCTTGTTTCAAAATACTAGGTATGAAGTGTCATAATGTAATTTATGCTCAGATAGTTTAGAAAAAAGTGTATCTATCTACAAACACTAGTATAACCTCCCCCCCCCACCCTACCCCCCCACACACAGAGTGGCACATAAAATGTGACAAAACACTAACAACTGGAAAAGCTAGGTGACAGGTACATGAATGACATTTACTATACTTTCTTGCATTTTTTTCTGTAGCTTTGAAATTCTTCAATATAAAAAGTTGGGAGGGGAAAAAAAAGAATAAAAAATAAAATACTTCAAAACTATCTTAGGTAGTTTTTGAAGAAAAAGCCAGAGAAGAGAAGAATTCACAAATCAGTTCTGAAACCCAACACAAATACCTTTTATTTATGGGAGATCATGTTACATAGAGTCCATTAAAACCTAAAACCAGTTTGCTGTACTCAAGTTAGGTGGCATAACAGTATTTTAGTTAAGCTGGGAGTCACAGGACTTGCACACGTTTATGAATGTAATGCAAATACTGACGACACGAAGCATTCACAGTTACAGGTTAGCTACTGTTCACAGGTTAGCTACTGTTCATTTAACAGTAACCCCCAAGAGAAAGTATTTTATGAAAAATGCAACCCACGTTTTGGTCTCATTTACAGACACCCAACATTTTAGTTGGTTAATGAATTCTATACATTTATTGTACATTTTGAAAGAATAAAAGATAAGGCTTACAGAGGTATTTTAGCAGTTTTAAGAATAAAAGCCAAGGGCACAAACTAACTTTTAAAGCTTTCTGTATAAACTTCAAAAGCACTGTTAAAATGGAGACTGAGAGGCAACCGAAATCTGTTGTTAAATGAGAATCTAGAGCTTTGTTTAGTCAGATTTATGAAACCTTAATTCAGAGTTCATGCTTCAAAAAAGCTGCACATATATACTGGGTGTTTATGGAAAATCAAATAATGAAATTTCTGACCTACTGAAATTTCAGAAGTAAACATTTAAAAGTTGTAATCCACTACAACAGAGTATTTGCATTGTAGCATTCAGAACACAATGGAAAGAGAGAAAGGGTGCAGACTTAGGTAATAAAGAAAAATCAGATGAAGGCACCCTTATTTATTTAACATTAGCCAGTAAATAAGTGTTTGATGATTGCTCAATTTTATGCAACTTAGGGATATTTTTAAGAAAAAGTATCTTACTACACTATCTGGTCCCTGTTCCTCCCCTTAAAAGTAACTGCATAATATCAAGAAAACCAAGGGCAAGCATCTGCAGTCACAGATGTTTATTTTTCAATGGAGTTTAAAGATTATTTGGCATTTTCTAAATACATAAGATTACCCTTTTGGAATACTTACTTACATATTATGAAATAGTTTCTTCTTGGGTTTTTCCCCTATTATCGAGATGTTCACTGTGGATGAAATGTAACATCTCTCCTATAACAATCCTTTTATTTTAGCATTAACTGTGCTTAGTGTTTAAAAAGTTCTCCAGTTCTGGGTTCTAACAATAACTTTCAGAATAACTGTATCTATTATTTATATTTGCTTAAACAAAACTATAGTAGATGAAATTAAAGAAGTGTTGCCTTTAAAATGTGACTGTTTTAATTTATGGGATGCTTTTTAAAATGAATCAAGTTCTCCACACATCTGAACCTGCCTATGGTCAATTGCCACTGGAGTAACAGGTACCTGTTGGAATAGAACCCCTTTTAACACATCAGTCTCAAGAGCTGTGCTGGCCGTCAACATCTTCTATGCTTTTCAGATATTAATTTGTGCAAACTGGTATGGATTTGTAAGGAAGAAATCAGTCTACAGTTCCTTAACAAGAAATGATTAAGTATGCTTCCTTACTGCAGTTTTTTCAAACTTCTGGTTTATTTCACAGCAAACTTTCTATCTGGTAGAAAAAGGAAGTAATTTCATTCTACCATGTCCTGATTTTGTATATGCATACACACTGTGTATAACATACAAAACGTCTGTCTTTGGTGGTTCAGTTAGGGAAAAATTAATATGCAAATCTGAACATAGTGAGATAGAGGTCAAGAGCAGCATTTACTCTGTACTTTCCTCATCTAATGCCATTTAAAGGCTCATGTTAACTCCAAAAGATTTTTGGCCAGATTTGAAATTATCCAGCTCTCTTCCAATCATCACATGTTCAAACATGGATCTTGCTCACTATAACATTCACTTGTTCAAATGCACCATTAGCTTTTACTTGGTTTAAGTCATTAGACTTTAGCATCTTCACAAAACTTTAGGGACTAAATTATTCATTCAATAGCACCAGATAGTTGAAGAGAAAAGAGGTTATCTACACATTTCCTCAAGAAGGGTAAGGCAGGAAAAAAAAAAAAGAGAAAGAAAAGGGACATAAAATACAAACCTAAAAATACCATCCTGTTCACATCTTGTTTCCTTATCCACATAAATAATGGCTATCACCTTTCTGTACAAATTACTCAGGTAATGACAAGTGGCCCCTCCAGGAAAGGTCCTACCGTGCAATAGAGTTAGCTCAATGCTGGTGGTTTCGTGTCCACTGCCTGCAATGGACATTCTGTCAGGAAATGCCTAGCACAAAAGAAACAAAAAAGGAAAACAAAACAAAACACAACACCTCTCACTTATAGGATAGTTTTTTTCCAAAAACTAGAAAACTAGACACCATGAAAGCTTAACGAAAAAGTCAAGCCACAACTAAAAAGTGCTCTGCAGTTATAAATTGCCAGCAAACCATTAGGTTTTCATAGAGGAGGCAGAATACATTTAACTTAGAATGGCAGAGAAAGCATCAGCAGACTAAACACTGACTAGAAGAATGCAAAAGAAAAACAAACAAACAAAAAACACTAAGAGAAGTTTACAAGAATTTAAAACCCATTAAAAAAAAAGGTGCAATTTTAATTTGTTCATATGTACCTATATTCAAACTACTACAACTTTAGCATTAGAAAATAAAGCCCTATACCTTGTATGGTGGAAATGATTTGTGGCATGGTATATGTCAGTATGTTCAAATAATCACTTTTATTATTTAAAAATGCTACTATTTAAGTAAACCAAATTATATATGGCATAGATCTCTGAAAAGTTATGACTTCTCCCTCCTTCCAAAAGTCGTCCTCTTAAACAATAAGGTTAACTCTGGCAATATTTGCTGTGGTAATGGTTGTTATGTCATATTTTCTGAAATGCTACATGAGACCAAATTAAGTATAATTGGTTCATTTGAAAAAAGGGTCTAGAAATATGCCACAAAAATTATTTTTACAGAATTATTTGCAGAAATAATCTCTAAGTGAAGCTTTTTCTTTTTATACACATATACAAAATTTAAACAGCAATATACACATCATCACAGTGAGGACGTTGGCAGATTCACCAATCGGTAGTGTAAATACAAACTGCAAAGCAGCCTCCCAAGAGAACAATGCTACACAGCAAGCAGAGCTGGCCCATTCAACAGCAAACACCAAAACACCCCTGCGAAAGGGAGACAGTGCAAGAAAAGCAGCATGCACTTTGATACGAACAGCAATTTATGGCTAATGGTGGACATAACTGTGGTAACAGTGACTCTCTCGCTGCTATGCATAAAGTCCTAGGACATCTGTTTGTCTTTATACCACTCCACAAACTCGTCCAACAAAACTGGCCCTGGAGAGAGAGAGAGAGAGGAAACACGTGGGCTATGAGGCTTTCCCCAGGAGGCAGTCAGTCATGCCAAAGCACAGTGACAGGGGGACAGCGAGCACACAGCCACACCGGTACTTACATGCTCCGTCTTCATCATAGTTACTGAGGTCGAGATTAATTGTTCTGCTAAACTCTAGCACATTGCACCACTGGTCTTTGTTAATAACTTTGTATTTTGATTGCTGATGAAGAGAAAAGGAATATGGATTACTGATACAATTTACAATGGGACAATTTCAGTTGCTGTATTTGAATCAACTTAAAGGTCATGAAGGTTAACTCTTCCCATTTGAGGTATGTTAAGCACTGATCTAGAAGAGTGAGAGAGGGCAAGGGGAGAACTTAAGACAACAATTTTCATTATGAAAATAGTATGGGGGCTCAACACAAAATAACACACACATCAAAGAAACACAATTTTATATCCCTGGATGATATTTCCAGACTGCAAAAGCCCTTTTATATAGAATAGAGATAATCAACCTACTTCATAGAGATGTTGCAAGGATTAAAAGAGAGAATTTATGTAAAGTATTTCATTCAGTGCTTGGCACAAAGTAAGTGCTGAATAGAGTGACTCCCATGGCTGATTAGAATGTGCATTGTCCAGTCATCAGCTTGGGTCTCGCACACACACCAGTGGGTAACTGGATAAGACCTTTCTAAGTGTGGCAAGCAGCCCCAGAATTAGGTGCTCTAGCCAGTGAAAGAAATTATTGCTTTAATAATTCAAAATTTGAATCTGATCATAAGAGAAATTGGAATAGCCATGAAGTAGTTTTCTATTCCTCTTAGACAAGAAACATGCCATATTATAAAGTACAGTATTCCTGTATGAAGATTTAAAAACAAAATTCAAATCCAACAATTTTTAAATCCTAACCCTTCAAATCAGGCATGCTAAAAAACAATGCAAGTATATGAGAAGCAAAGAGAGTTGAGCCAATGGTTTTCAGGATGCAAACTCAAGAATAGTTCAAATAAAAGGATTACTGTGTCCTTTTAAAAGAATGCAAGCTACTATGAGAGACAACGAAGCACAGACCACAAGTTTTAACTTTCTAAGCAACTAAAAGGAAAAACCAGGTGTTGAAACAGTGTCGATGTTCCTGGAATTGTGCAAAGTCAAACTGGCTTGCATCAAGGTCCTTTAGCTGAAGAAACCGTCACACCCGGGTTCGCCCTCTGTGAACTCCCTGAGTACAAGAACTTACTCCCACTTATTTTCCAAATAAAGCTAACATTTTCCAGGGTTGTTACTTAAATGAAATCAGATCATTTGTAGATATGGATTGTCACGTAAACAAATACTTCTATTAAAACTAGTTTTATACCTTTCTTGGGAGTCCCAGTTAGTAATGTTAAAAGCAATTTTTAAAAACAATCCTCAAAAAATCATATCAGTTTGAAGTATTTCTGGATCATTATATAAAGTAAGTTGTAAGAAAATATTTTTTTCAAGAGTGAAGCTGGAGTCAGGGTAAGGCCCAGGATTTTCTCAACACCCAACACGCTCATCCCTTCAAGCAAAGGACATTTTTAAGGAAGTCGGGGGCTTGAGGGCAAGAAGGGTGCCATACATGACTGCCCAAGTGACCCAAGGCTTCCATCTCAGGCACTTACAGATCTTTGGCACTACACTGCATCAGAACCAGCTCCCAAAACCAGCAGCTCAAATTCTTCAATTATTAATACTTAAGGCAAACAAACAACAGTGATGGAGTGAAGTATTATTTCTAATACAAAGAGGAAGAATAGTTAAACTGAAGGAGACAGTGTCAGTTTGCCTGCCCCTGGGATCAACGCAGGTCCCCAAGTTACTTGGGGACAAAAGTAGGTAAGAAAATTTAATTTAGTAAGGCAGATGGATGTTTTTTGGCCTTTGCTTAATAAAAATGAAAATTCATCTAAGCCACAAAAGAAAGTCAGTCTGTTTTACTATTGTTTTAAAGATCAGGAAATCTAAACAAAAGTAAAGCTTTTAAAATGGGGACAAGAAAGGAAAAGAGTGGAGCTGCAGCTGCATCTGAGGCACGTGTACCAGGGAGTGAGGCACTGAAGCGTTAAATGCACACACAGACACACTCAGGGGAAACAGGCAACTGTTCAGTGACAGTGATCGTATCAACGTAACTCCTACGGGCAGAAAAGCACAACAAACAGAACATTAAATGGTTAAATAAAGTACACTTGGTAGTTCTAAGCAAGCAAACATACATTCCATAAAATAACAATTTGGTACCTCTAAGAATTGGTGAAAAACTGGAAAAAGGGGCCAGATTTTTCCTAGTAACAGTCCCAACATGCACTTGGCAGTGTTTATGTCTAGGCTGCGCTGGTCCTTTTCCTGTTTAATAAACAAAAACAAGGATAAGCCAGGTGCCCACAAATAATAAATTCCAATAACCCAAATGTCTATTTCACTTCAACAAGAAATTAGTAAACAGCTCATTTATCATGTATCATAGAAGCCCTGAATCCAGACTAAGGTGGGAAGAGGGAAGGTAGTCAAACACAATAGAAGGCTTGTTTGGGTACCAGACAAATTTCCTTTGAGAAAGGTTCATCTCAGTTGAATGATCACCCTGATACAAAATCAATTAGTTATACAGTAACAATACCTATGATTATTTCATGGGATAAATAAAAATCGGTAACTCAAATCACTCACTGTTTGGCATTTATACTCATTATCAAAATCGTAATTGTTGACCCATAACTTAACTAAATGGCATTGAAAAGTTTTTATTTCCATGCTTAGGGATTAGGTCTCCCTTAATAAATATAAATTTTATCCAACAATTTTATCTCATTAGTAAATGTTTTTCTGGCACCTAAAAATGTTGGAATTAAATTCAGCTCTTAAATAATGTCAGGGCTCTGGAGATCCTCTCCAAGTAGAGGATGTATTCATCCACCTGCTCTGGGAAAGCAGGCTGTCCACCTGACACAATCCTTCTTACCTTGAATGTGTTAGATGTGCAATCTCTTAGCAGAATACCCCTAACTACAGCCTGGAGAAGGGCAGCATTTCACAAGAAAAACAAAAAAGAAATATTACATAAACCTAAATATGGGCAGATTAAGCTCATTTTACTTTATCTGCAACTAAGGATCCTAATTTCGCATTCTCATCTTTCTCACAGGTTTCCATTCTGGAACTACAAGTAGGCAGTTTCTCTGTAAGGCGACAGAGGACCTGGGACCATAAGTGGTGACCTTACAGATTCAAAGCTAGCCTCCTGTGGTATCTTAACTACAGTAGAAATTTGCAAAGGACTTTTCTACAAAGGGAGAAAGTGCCTGGCTGTCCCACTCATGGTAGAATCTCAGTGTTCTCCAAATGCAGGGACGCTACTGCGTCCACCATGGTCAGCCCCCTAGGCAGCCACACTAGCATCCCAATGAAGCACAGTTAACTCAGGGACTCTAAACAACAAAGTGCTCTTTAGTACACAGAGACTTTCTGGCCACGACACTTAAATTTAAAAGTGAAGGACTTGGGCAATGCAGCAAATATAAGGGCCTCACTGAACAACAGCACACAAAGTAGGGGAAGATACAAGAAGATGTGCGGTAGGTCTATCTTCTGGTCCTAGGCATAAAGCACAACAACTGTTTGCAAACGGACCAGGTGAGATGGCCCCGAGTTACCCTTCTCTATTACAGGCCACACCACTGACCCTGACTATGCTGAGGCATCCCCCTTCCACAGTTCAATGCAAACAGATGGGGCCTCTTCCCACAGTGCCCTCCACCAGCCCCTTGGCATGTGTCCTGCTTGGCGCTGCTGTGCTCACTCCATGGGGAGGACAGGAGGAAAGGTGCTCTACAGATTGCCCACTTTTGCCAGCCAAGCCTCACTGGTGGCATCTTGTGGGCTCATACGTCTGCAGTGCAAGCGAATGGAAAACTTGCATTCTCTGTCACACAGTGTGGCACACGGCAGGACGCGCCACACTAGTAGGAAGCAATCCACAAGACATGTGGCACCACAGGACTGGACCAGAGCTCCTTTGTTCAACCACCGCACATGCAGCACTGGGCTAATGGCTCTGGTGCTCTGGAAAAGCTTTCCCTTTGAGCAGTTCACAATCATGCACTAAGCCTAAAATCGCTACTCTTGCCTTGATACGTATTGTGCCGTCTTCCAACACCATCAATGCTTTTGTCCCCATCACACTGGACATACACTAAGGTGACAAAAAAAGATACAAAGGACCTAGACAGACTCTTTGCAACATTATAATCATCTGACAAACTGATGATCATGAAGGATTTCAATGCATGTGTTTGGCAGTGATGCCAAAACATGGAGGAGAGGCATCAGAGACTCACAGAACTGGAGAGCTGAACAGCACTCACTCACTCCTGCTCTGCAAGGGTGCCAGCCAGCAGCTCGCAATCACTAACATCATCTTCTGCCTACCGAATAAGAGAAAGATATTATGGATGCACTTGCGATCTGCAGAGTGGCAACTCACTGATAACCAACATTGCCTGTGTGCGGACTTGAGGCTAAGTGTAAATGACTGTAACTGGAAACACTCAAAATTCCTGGGAACAGCATAGTTGAGAGATTCCAATAGCAAATATCTACTAAACAGCAAAATGAAGACACACCCAGGGGGTTCTCTGGCAATGATGCTAATGGCATTCTCTGCAAAGGCATTCCCAATTAAAAGTGAAATGAATCTCCCAGGATAATATAAAGCAGCCATCAACATTATGGGCATTAAAAAAAAATCACCTTAACAGATTCAAGGAGCACGGCAAAGGCACCCAGAAGCTCCTTGCAGGAAACTAAAATAGTACATTTTTAACACCAATGCTATAACCCCCTGCATATAGAACACCAAAGATCAAGGGGCAGATTCCTGCATCTCAAGGGCAGAATCTAAGCAGAAAACACCTTGAGACCAATGGCCAAGAGTCAGTCAGCATGCTCAGAAGCTCATCAAGGTGAGACAGGAGATGAAACTGTTCTCCATATACCTCTGGACCCAAGATGTGTAGGTCATATTTCATAAGCTTTCATTTTCTAAGATAACAAATTAAAAAGTAATTTTATTTTCTGAATAATAATAGGAACTAAACAGATTCTGTTCACCAAAGATGTGCTAACCCAACAATATGCAACTAGATTCTGCCTTGTTGTCTTCCTTCAACACAGATTTTCAGGAACCAGTTACAGATGAGAGCGGGCCTCTTAGTGGTATAGCTGCTTTCCAGAGGCTCTGATGAGTTGGTTTGTACACGGGATGCCTTACACTTCAACTCATTTGTACACTACCCTATTAGGGTAGGCATTATTATAACCCCCAATTTATAAGTAAGGAAACTGAGGCACAGGGAGTTAAATGAGAGTCATTAAATAGGAAAGTTGGGACTCAAACCATGAAGTCTGATTCCAAGCCTGAGCTCTTCACTGTGTACCTACCATATTGCTTCCCTAAGAAGTAATGAGGGAAGAGAGCTTTAAATATTGAGACATATATTACAATGAACACAAATAAATACTGAGCAAATCCCTGCAATTTTATAATAACTGAAGTGTAATCTTAAACATTTTCAGGGTCTGGGACCTGGGATTAGATGACTACATATTCTTCCCACTTTTATTCTCACCCAAGTCCACCTTCTGCCTTCTTCATAATTCACAATGAAAATACGACAATAAGTCGAGAGGGGGTTGTGTGTTTGTGGTGCGGTGGGCAGTTGTGGGGAGGGGGAAACTAGACAAATACATAGGTTAAGAAGTGAGAAACTGACTCATAGTAGAAGAGGAAGTGAATCCAACGGTCACAACAGATTTAGGTTAGAGTCGGGCAGAATTCTCTGATGACAGGAGTTGGTGAACACAAGACCAGCAAAATTTTCCTGAGCAAATTCTCTGAGTAACATCTGTAACCACTTCTAATTCAAATGGAAAGGACTTAGTGTTGTTTTACTTGGAGGAAGATTTATTAGCTTTAATCTGTGTGATCTCCTTACATCTTCCTGAAACATGAGCCCCAGAGTCGGGAAGTCAAAGCACTGATACCTACACTGCTGGAAAAGTGCACACACATGGACCAGGCTGTGAGGACTAACCTGTGACAGACACACCTCACAGGATCAGCCCTCGGGGAGAGGCATCCCCGCTGGTGTCTTCTGCCTCCACAAAACCCAACGCTCCGTTACAATTTCCTAAAGCTTTACTTCTAGCAGCGAAAAAGCAAGGACGTTCTGTCCTAGAGAATCTCCCATTCACCTCTTGCTCACTGCCAGTCCTTCTCCCTCACCGTGAAGGCCATCCTTTTCTCTCCATCTAGCAGCTTCTCCTAACTTCCCTTCCTGCCTGATTCCCTCTGCATCTGCCTCAGTCCAGGAGGGCTGCTGTCCACTCCCTTCTGCCCTCCAAGCCCCAGACTTCTTACTCTCAATCCATCTCACTATTCTCTCCTTCCTGCAGCAAGCCTGGACAGCACTGCCAGAGAAATCCACATGCATCAGTGCACATTTGTGGCACCTGCTCTTGGCCAGGATAAGATGCTAATGCTATCAGAGCCTCACTCAGCCCGACATTAATCCTCCTCAAAATTTCAAGTGTCATTTCTCCAATTCTCTCAGTGACATCCAGCGCAGTACCTTCCTCTGCCACAGAGAATGAAGAAAACCCAAATTTAATTCATACTTAGTAACTATTAACAGGTCAACAAAAAATTACTATACTTAGTCTTTCATCTCACTCTTTGTCCAATCTTATTCTCATTAGTCCTTTAAAAAAAGAAATCAAGAAATGGCTGTTTTAATTAAAGGAATCCATATAACATTATTTATTTCTATAATAAATATAATTTACATTGAAGGGAAAACACTATGCATAAATGTACTCAGACAAAAGCCCACTTGTATGAAAGAACTGGCCAATTCAGCCCCTGAGTTTATCCCCACCTTCCTCCTCTGACAAGATACCACAGGATGGTGACAGTTTATGGACTCAGGGCAGGCAAAGGGGAGGACACAGGCCTGCACCTCAGTGGCAGAGCTTGAGCCCCTGTGTGTTGTCTCCTCTCCCCTGGCTCTCAGCATCATCTGCATGGTGACAAAGACTAGACCAAGTGACCTTGCATGGCTGCTTCCAGCCCTAAAGATTCCCAGTTGTATGACATCCATAAGACAATACATAAGTTCAAGCCAAAGTAAAATTAGAAGAAAAATAGTATATATAACTTTACAGCCAAGTACTATTTTTAATTGGCTACAAGGTTCAAAGATATGGGAAAAAAACATCCATACCCTTAGTGAAGAATTCACCATCTTGATGAAGAATGTTAAAGGGGCCATTTGGTCATTTTCTCATATTGTATGATATAGTTTCTTCCCTGGTACATTAAAGTATAATTCAAAATTGAATTATATGCCATTGTTATTTGCAACAGAGAATATTTAGGACATTATAACTATGAGAAGGCTCAATTTCTATTAAAAGTTTGATTTTAAAAGGCCTGCTCTTTTAATTATGTTATTACCTCTAGGAGTAATTTTTCTAGGAGGGGAAAAAAGTGGGGGTTTCAGTTCTGCTTCCCACCAAGATGACACTAAAGAAAACAGGTTGCCCTTTCACATCAAAACCAGAAAACTGGACAAAATATATGAAATGATGGCTGAGACACACTGGCCAACAGGCAACACAGGACCATGACCCCCAAAAGAAAAGGAAACAGAAGGTTAGCCCCACAGTGATGCCAGCTTACTGTGTAGAAGTGGTTTCCAGGCCACAGTACCAGAAAGGGAACCCAAACCAAACCCAGGGGTCTTGCTCAGTTGTAAAGATGGAATCTGGAGTTTGAGGAGGCAAAAGTAACTATAATTTATGAGGCAAAATATCAGCAAGGTGGGAGCTATGCAGGGAGAGATCTGGACACCTACAGAGTGTCTCCCCAGCTGGTGGCCAAGGACTTCTCTGTGTATATGTGGAGGAAGACACCTGAGTCTGGGGAAAGAACTACTGCAGAAGGGTGAGCAGAAATTCCCAGAGCTCACCCATGGCTTGGAACAGTTTATATTCCCACCAGCCAAAGTGGAAAGATCTCATAATGCACAGGGCTTTGGTTAGATCTTAAAAAGGTATTGTTTTACTAGTGGAGCTAAATCATCCCTAGACTAAAGGCTGCTCTAGACCAGTCCTTTCAAAGGGTCAATCTGATTCCATGTAACTTAGCTATATACCAAAAAAAAATTTTAATCTACCATTATTTAAAGAGATATAACAAAACCCAGAAACCAACAACATAAAATTCATAATATCCAACAGCCAGTTAAAAAAAAAAACTACTAGGCATAAAGAGAAGCTGTAAGATATGCCTCAAAACCAAGACAAAAATTAACCAATAGAAAAGAGACCCAGAAATGACTGATTATGGGATCAGAAGACAAAGTTGTTAAAACACCTGCTTTAAGCATGTTCTAGATGTTCAAGAGGGTAGAAGAGAATATAATCATCATGAGGAGAGAAATGGAAATAAAAAGATCCAAATGGAGCTTCTAGAGATGAAAAATACAGTATCTGAAATGAAAAATATAATGGCTAGGATTAACAGCAGAGTAGGCACTGCAGGAGGAAAAAAATTAATGTTAGAAGACATAGTAATAAATGTTATCCAAAAGGAAACAGAAAGAGAAAACAAAAACTAAAGAATTGAACATGGCACCAGTGGCTTGTGGGGCAGCATCAGGCATCTAACATAGGTATAACTGTAGTCCCAGAAGGAGGGCTGAGGGAGAAGAGAAAAAATATTTGGAGAAATAGCAGCTGAAAAATGTCCCAATTTAATATAAACTGTAAGTCCACAGATTCAAAAATCTCAACAAACCCTAACCAGATTAAGCATAAGGAAAATCAGTTATATCATAATCAACTTGCTGAAAGGCAGTGAAAAGAGAATAATAAAAGCAGTCAGAAAACACAAGACATTATGTTCAAAAGAATAATGATCAATACTAGATTTACAGTCAGAAACTAAACAAGCAGAAACAGGAGAGATATCTTTAAAGTACTGAAAGAATAATGGTCAATTGAGAAATTCTGATCTAGAGAAGTACCTCCTAAACTGAAGGCAAAAGCTTAGAAAATTCCTCACCAGAAAATCTGTACTGAGAAATGTTAAAGGAAATTTTTTAGGGAGAAGGCAAATGATACAGATAGAAATCTGGAATTATACAAAAGGAATAAAAGCAAAGAAATGGCATATATTTGGGTAAATATAAAAGATACTGTTCTGAACGTTTGTCTCCTGAAAGTTCCTATGTCAAAACCCTAACCCTGCATGAGGTGGGGCCTTTGGGAGGCAATGAGGTCGTGACAGCAGAGACCCCAGAGAGATCTCTCCTCCCATCCTCCATGTGAGATTACCTCGAAAAGATGGCCACCCACCATCTACTCTACTGGCACTTTGAACTTGGACTTCCCAGCCTCCAGAACCCTAAGAAATAAATTTCTGTTGCTTGTAAGCTACTTAGTCTCAGGTATTTTGTTAGAATAGCCTGAACAGACTAAGACACTATATTGTGAGATTTACAGCATATGATTAGGTAAAATGTATAGCAAACAGCAGAAAGTATGGGGAGGCAAAATGAAAGCACACTATTGTAAAGGTTCTTGCATTTGCATGAAATGCTATTTGAAGACGGGCTGTGAGAATTTAAAGATGCATACAGTAAACCACAAGAAGAATGTAATAGATACAGCTACCAAGGCAACAGCAGAATGGAATGAATAAAATGGAATCATTCTTAAAAAATCCAAAAGAAGTCATGAAAAGAAGAGAAAAGGAACAAAAACAGATGGGACAGATAGGGAAAAAATGACAATATACGAGTTGTAAACTTAACCAGATGAATAGTTACATTAAATGTAAATGGTTTAAGCATCTCAATTAAGACAGATACTGGCTGACCCAATTATATGCTATCTATAAGAAACCCATTTTAAATATAAAGACACAAACAGGTGTAAAGTAAAAAGATGGAAAAAGAAATATCACGCAGACTTTAATCAAAAGAAAGCAGGAATGGCTATATTTGTATCAAAGTAGGCCTCAGGGCAGAAATGAAGAAAGACATATCATAATGTGAAAGAGTCAATTCTTCAAGAGGACAAAACAGTATTAAGTGTATCTAAACCTAATATCTGAGCTTCAAAATACATGAAACAAAAAAATGACTGAAATGAAAGGAGAAGTAATTACAGTTGGAGAAGACAGCACTCCTCTCTATACCAGTGGAACTCAGTGAGGATCCAGAAAACCCAAGCAGCACGCTCAGCCAGTGGGGCCTGATGGACACTTACAGACACTGAAGACACTCCCCCAGACAGCAGCAGAACAGTCCCTCTTTGCAGGCACACATTAAACATTCATCACAGCAGACTGTATTCTGAACAATAAATCAAGGCTCCAAACATTTAAGTGGACTGAAATTACACAAAGCAAGTTCTCTGACCACAACATAATTAAACTAGGTACACAGTTAAAAGATTACTTGGAAATAACAAATAACACGCTCCTAAGTAACTACGGGTCAAAAAAGAAATTACAAGGAAACCGGAAAATATTTTTAACTAAATGCAAGTGAATATATTTAAAACTTGTGGGACACAGCTAAACAAAACAAAATTTAAGAAAAGGATTCAAGAACAAATTCATCCTAGAGCATATTTTAGCTTAACTGAATCTATCTGGTAATAATTAAATATGGGTGGTCATCATTCATTATTACAAAAAAAGGGCTTAATTCACTGCTATTTATCAATACTCTCCTTAAAAGCAAAGAACTCTGCTGGCCACGCAAAAAATGAAAACACAGTCCTTTACCTGTCATAAAACATTAAGGCCTGTATCTGAAATCCAGAGCCAAGCTAGAGGTGATACAGGGCTGTGTAAGTGCAGATACACAGTCCCCTCTGGGATGGGATGACCCGGGAGGCAGTGTAAAAGTGGAAGCATGTGGCTTGGGCCCAGAGGGCTGAAGCTGGAGAGAGCAGTGAGAGGGCAAATTGGGCTGTGAGCAGAGGGCCAGTGCAATGTGCAGGCGAGGACACTTGGGACTCGACTGCAAGAGCCTGGAGTGACCCTTGAACTGGAGAGCCAGAACCTGGGTTCAAGTCTTGGATCTGCTGTTGATTAACAGTGTGACCACAGTCCAATTGCTCCAACTCTTTGAGGCTCAGTTTGTCCTCTGTGAGGTATATTAAAATCCTCCCTACATGTCACTCAGAGCTGCTATGGGAGCAAGTGTCCCCTACATGCAGGAGAGCACTACATTAACTTCAAGGCAGTGCTGAGGTGGCAGGTGGCCAAGGGACCCTGTGGCTGGAGGAAGATGAATGACAGTCTAGGGATGTGAGCGCTGGATGGGAAGTGACAGGATGTAGGATCAGGCTACTGTATCAGTTCAGACAAGGCATAACAAGGGCCGAAACTGGCAAGGCTGTGATGGAGGCACGAGGGAGACGGGCAGCCAAGGAGCTCTGGGGAGATGGGCCTGGTGACTGACAGAATGGCATGGAAAGCAGGGAGGAGTAAGATGGGACCTGACCTAAAAACAGCTGACATGTGGGAAAATTTGACCCCAAACAGGGAAGTTAGAAAATAGGGCTTATTTTGGTGAGAAGGTATAATGCTTCTAAACAAACTTTCACCCATACAATAAGGAACAGTTGGCTTTGGGAGGAAAAATACCTCATGTAATAAAATATTTAATCCTGGAAACTATGCATCTATTCTAAAAATGTCCAGCAAATAACTTCTATATATAATTATACAAATGCCATTTAGTAAAACACTGTTACATGCACATATAATTTCTAACATGTGTAAATTTTCATGTGTTTTGTGATTTTATTTGAAGGCTGCAGTAATGCAGAAATTCATGAATGAGGACACCATGGAAGGCTACTAATGTGCTACTGTAAATGTACCAGAACTTACCATCAAATAAACCTTTGTGCTGAGCTAGCAGAGCCAAAGCAGGTAAAAAGTGAAAAAGACAACCAAGGTGGTAAGAAAAGAAGAATTGTCACTGAGTTCTCTGCTTTAAAAAAACATTTTAAAAAGTGCAACCAATCAAGAAAGCCTAGTTACCTGAGTTCACCAAACACAAAAACCTAACAGAAAACACAATTTGTGAACAAAGTATAATTGTATGGGTTGTGAATTGTGCATGGAATATGCTGCTGACTGGTGCCTCAGAATTCACTACCTATGGTGATCAGGCTGAAAAATAAGACTTCGTTTCACTCTAAGAGAATCAATGTCACATACTGGCTCATTATGTGACAGACAGTATGATCACTTCTCAAAATGATGACTAAAAATTACGTCTGAATAATACTCATTGAAATTAGCTTAGGTTTGAAATTCAAACGATTTCCAAATGCAGGATACCACCCAAAATGAAGATGGATTAGCTCTGATTAACTTATTCCAGTGAACTCCATGGGTGAAGGTTTGTTGTTTTATGAGAAGGAAAAGCTTTTCCAAGCTTATCTAATAGACATTTGGAACAGTATCTATTACCCACCCATTTATAAATTACTTCTACACCAGTTGCAAGAGCTGTTAAAGATCTGCCACTACAGATTTTTGTTAATATACATTTTTTCCCAGAATCAGTTTGTTTAGGAAGAGCACATGTAGAAAGAAATCCTAACCAGCATCCTGGGATAACTTGTTCAGCTTCTTTGCTGTAACATGTAAAAACAAACCGCAAAAGGCAGTAAAAAAAGGGAGGGAGGAGAAGGAAACATCTGGATAGGCTCCAGAGAACTCACCCGTGCAAAGTCAAACGCATATCTGTAAATAAGTTTAAAGTTTGTAGAATCATTTAATAATGATCTTAAGTAATCCAAAGTATTTCTGAGTTTTTCTGTTGTATCACATCTAGAAAAACAGAATAAAGGCAAATTATAATCTGCGATTTTCTTAGTTGGGGCAGTAATATAAAACACCATACCAGAAGACAGAATAAAAACCTGGGAGTCGGAACACATCCCTGCTGGCCTATTTTTTCCTACGCTTATTTAAAAAAAATTTTAATGTACAGAAAAGTTAAAAGAATAGTAAATAAACACCCATGTACCCATCCCCTTCCTTCATGATGAACTTGTCACATTTTTGTTATCTCTCACATACATGCACTTTTTTGCTGTACCATTTGAAAGTTGCCAGTAAATAAAGTAACTTTACTCCTAAACATTTCAATACTATCATCACTCTTAACAGTCTATCAGTGTTAACTTTCTCAGCTAATAAACAACCCACAATGCAAATTTCCCAACTGTTTCCTCAATTTTATGTATAGATGTTTTTTTTCTGATCCAGATTCCAATCAAGGTTCATACATTGCTTTTAGTTGTCATAGCTCCTTAGTCTCTAGAAGATTGCCATGGCTTTTTTGTCTTTTGGACAATGTCATTTTTGAACCAATCAGACTAGCTGTTTTGCAGAATCTCAATCTGTCAGATAATCTCCCTATGATTCTAAACACCAGCAGTAAGGACACTACACGTGATGTCCTCAGTGCACCCTGTGAGGAGGTTCAGAACCCCAGTCTATCCATTCGCTGGTGATTATTAAGGTGACTCACTTGATTATGGTAGTGTCCATCAGATTCTCCAGTGAAAGATACTTCTGCCTCCTCTGAAACAGTATGTAATTTGTGGGACCATATCTTGACACTGAACTTGGTTCCTCAACAACCTTTCACCCTGGGGCTTTAGCATCCATTGATGACTGCCTGCATTGCTTTTACATTTGGAGATGGAAAATTGTGATTTTTCCAGCTCTATCATGCTTTTATACTTACTAGCTAGAATTCTTCTATAAAGCACAGTTCCACTCACTACCTTATTTTCTGGACTTAAGGACCTTTGTTTTTTATTCAGTGTTATAATCTGTTACAGTCTTTCTTCTTTTTGATGCACAAATTGTCCTCATTTGGGCAGTGGCCTAGTAAGGCTGGCTCCAGTGTCCTTCTGACATGTCCCCATCATCTTTGAGCACATCCTTACTTCTGGGAGATATTCTAGCTCATCTTGTACTTTCTCTGTCCTAGACTTGAAATCAACTATTTCTCCAGGGAGCCTTGGTGATGATAACCTATTTTTACAGGTACAAGACACACTGTTTATTTTTCTTAAGCAAGTAATCTAATCTATTTTTGCAATCTGACTTTGTTTGTAATATCTAGCCCTTAAAAACAAGAACCAAGAGTCACCACTTTCACTGGTTATATTAAAGCTTTTCAATGGTGGATGTATTTCCTTATATTTCTTGTTAGATCTTTTACCTATTACTAAGTATAGATAACATGTATTATTAATGTAAATATATTACAAACTTTATAAACTAAAATATGGTTCATAACAGAATATTGATCTATTTTTAGCAATTTGTGAAAGCTTTTTTTGTAGCTAACTACAAAAAAAACAAATCCCTGTGATCTATTGAGATAAAATATCTGTAAGTCAAAAATTAGTAAATGTTTCATTTCTATGGGTCTATAACAACTCAGAATATCATTTTTCCTGATGTTTGAAAACTATAAAAGATTATAATTAGACTATTTTAGAAGTCATTTAGAAGTCCCTTAAGCTTCTTTAAGGGACTCACAGGTAAGATGAGAGCTAAGCAGAAACTAGATGTTTTTGGAGGTGAGGGCTTTCCAGATAAAAGGAACATGTGCAAAGGTGGCAGAAGGGAGCATGACAAGTCCAAAAAAAGAACACTGTGACTAAACTGGACAGAGTAAGAGGGGAAGTGGTATGAAAGAGGCTAGAAGGAAGGTGGGGCCAGGCCATAAAGGGTTTTTGTGAGTCACAGTGGGTTTTTTTTTAAACCCTAGAAAGAAAAGGAAGCCACCTACTCCCATGGGAGAGACCATGACCAGGGTTGCATCTTGAAATGTTCATTCTGGATCTCTGGGAGGAAGGACTGTGGAAGGGGAAAAAAAGAGACACTGATGCCTAGTTGGAGATCCAGGGCCAGAATCCAAATGACGGGTGATGGAGGCAAAACAACACAGAAGAAAGCAATAAATGAGAGTCTGTGCAGCAGGAGCAGAGCAGGGCTTGCTCTGAATTGTGCATTCTAGTGTCTGGCTTGATGTTTTTGCCATGTATATATATAGTAATATTTTATAAACAATAAAAGGGGTGCAGGTCAAAGAGGAGGGAAACCAGGTAACCCTAAAACAGACACAGCCAATGTCCCTGATCTTCAAGGTTAAAGATCAAAGACCCAAGAAACTGGCCAGTGGTTTAGTTTAGATCTGCCCAAGGAGAGGAAGAAGAGCAGCTGTTTGTTTGTTGGCAGATTCAAGGGTAGGAACCACTCATTTAGGCAACCACTATGCAGCTAAAAGAAAATGGAGAGCAGGGGTCTTTGGATAGAGCTCAAGGCGAAACGTGAGGGTTCAACAGCATGCTTAGGAGTGAGTCAGCCACCCTGGCAAAAGAAGTCCCTGTGTTTGAAAGACGCTCAAATATCTTGTCTGGAGTATAAAAAGCATAATATGCTCAAAGTAAAAATTTCACTTCGTGTACCTATTAAGGATGATGACATAGGTTAGAGCTTATATTGTCAATCAAGGGTTTGAACTCCTTGAAAAGGGTCCTTGTCCCACAGAGCCTCTGGACTAACCACCAGGCCACTGAGTCATCCTGTCTAAACCACAGGTTGCCATCTAGCGGTCACTCAGCAAGATCATCTGAGAGGGACTCCATTCCAACAGGGTCTGTGACAGAAACAGGCTTGGATATTTAAGCAACAAGTCTGGGACTTTTCAGAACGGAGCCACATCTTCAACCCTGATCCTTCTGTTTTTCTGTGCATAATACAGCATACAGAAGTCCTAGAGTGACAGCACCACACCATTAGAGAGCATCGGTTCCCAAAACAAAATATACACATACTGTGGGGCTGTTTCTTTTTTTTTTTTTTTTAATAAAGTTACTATTTTTTAAAGAATTTATTAAGGACATTCTTAAGTGAAATTGGTATTAAAAAAATGTTTAAGTGTGTAATGGTGAAAAGCTCCAGGATAGCCTGTTGCCACTACTATATGAGCAATTTTACCTCCCCTGAGCTTTCTGACCTAGTTTTCCTGTAGCAAATCACTATTTTGAAATTCTGAAATTTGTCTCTTGCATTCTTATAAAATGATATTGTTTACCCTGGAATTTCAAAACAATGGTTTTTTAAATTTTGGTATCATTAAAATACAATCACATGAGCAACACTGTGGTTACTAGATTCCCCCCATTATCAAGTCCCTACCACATACCCAATACAGTCACTGTCCATCAGCATAGTAAGATGCTATAGAGTCCCTACTTGTCTTCTCTGTGCTATACTGCCTTCCCTGTGCCCCCCTTCCCTCACATTATGTGTGCTAATCATAATGTGTGGGGCTGTTTCTTATCTGAGTTTTGCTCCTGTAGATTCAGAAGTAACAGAAATCAGGACAATAATACTCAAAAGTTATAAAATCAAAGGCAGTTCTCCCCCATTATCTGGGGAAAGGTCTTCACCTGTTCACTTGGCCCAGAGGTATTTTTCCAGCCCCTCATCAGTTCTATACCAAGTTAGGTATAACTTTACACATTTTTGTTTTGTTCAGTTTAAACATCCCTATAAGCTTAATTCATCAGAGGTAACCTTAAACCCATGTTTGAATATGGCAATACATAAAAAAAAATAATCAAAACAAGAGCTGTGCCTTCTCTGGCTGAGAATGATCTAAGGAGTTTGGGAATGGACATTTCCTACCAGCAATGGTCACTTCTTCAATACTCTCACAGAACACTGGCCCTGGAGAGGCCAGGCACTGCACAACAACTCTAGACAGCATCAGGAGCCTGATTACTGGGAGCCCGGGTGTAAGTTACATTTCATTTTGCCTTCCTGGGTTTAAAGAAGCTATCACAGACACATAAGCAATGACAGAATATTCAAAACTCTGATTCTGAAACCTGTGAACTTTCTATTGCTAGCACACTCCTACAGTACAGAAAGAATTTTTTTAAAATATCATTTTAGTCAAATACACTAATATATATGTATATAGTGTATGTGTATAAACACACACATATACACACACATACAAAGGTGTTGTCATATATACTTTAATTCCAGTTTGAGTTCAAAACATTTCACTGGACAGCTTTAATAAAACCAAAAAGGGGAAAGAAAGAAAAGGCAATACAAAAATAGAAGTCAAACATATAATTCAGAAGATAGGCTAATTTCCATCTTCAGAGCACATATAAATGGCTAGTCTCCGAGTTTTCTTATTTACTGGGTACACATACCCTACAAACACAGTATGTATTTAGTTAGTTCAAGTAACACGAAGGAAAGTGCCCTGACTACCTTTGGACCTTTGGCCTGAATATCATTTCCAGGCCCCTTCCCCAAATGGACTTGATTGTTCCTGGATTTTGTTTCCCCAGGACACAGAACACCGAGTGTGGCACATCACTGCCTTTCAAATACTGCTGAACAAATGATGAATCCAAGGAGGCTGGAGGGACAGGGGACAAAGGTTCTTAAATTTTGAAATAAGACTGTTTTAACTACAAAGAACCATAAAAGTTATTCTGAGTAGTTATCTCCACCTCACTGATGAGGAAATCAATCTCAGAGTTTCCTATCACAGAAAGAAAGCAATTTCATCAATGCCTTTCCTATGCATCGGGCTTGTCACTACCCTGAGATGCAAGGCCCACATGGTAGCATCTGCAGTAAGCCGCCTGCCACCACCCGTGTGTCCCCAACTGGCACGCAGAGTTCCTAACGAGGAACCCAAGGAGCCCCTGTCACTACCCCCGCTCATGAACACAAACACAGACCCCTTCCCTACAGGACACTGTGGATTTCACTTCCTAGGGGGTGTGGCCCTCCCAGCACGCGGACGAAGGTGTGGTATCATGTAATTCCTTTTGTACAGGCAAAAGTAAAAAAGAATCTAGAACTATACAAAAATGGATATTAAACCCTCTTAAGACAAATGAAAATGTGCATGAAAAAACATTAAATGGTGCCTCCCCTGAAGCCATGAAATAAAACGTTGATATGGCTGTGCTTTTACAAGAAAAAAAAGAGCAGTCATTACAAGCTCTGGATGGAATGCAACAGGGAAGGCAGCAAGGAAAACAGTGGAGTTAATATTAGTTGACTTTAAATCATAAGATGTTCTCCAACACGACAAACACAATTCTTAAAGAGATTCCAGAGGATTCAACCCTAGAATTCTAAAACATGTTAAGAAGAAAATGAATTTGTAAAGGGGTGACTTGGTTTTTACCTAAAACTCATTTGCCATCAGACACTAATTGTTAGAAGAATGTGACTTTAACAATCAGAAGTCTTAAGTTTTCTTCCCATTTCTGGCACTTACTTTTACAAATCACATCTAAGTGATTTGTAACATGCAAGTAAATGTAAATAAATCACACTTATCCCATCTGAGCCTCAGTTTCCTCATTTGTGAAATGTGCAGGATAAAGCCTGATCTGGCTTCCTCAGAAGGTAGCCACAAGGCTCAAACAGGAGAACAGTGAAAGGCTTAATGAACTACTAAAAGCACGATGTAAATAAAGTATTAATATCAACAACAAATGGGACAGTAATTATAAAAGCTGACAAATTCCGATTTTCACTCCCAATTTTGATCCAGTAAAAACTGAAGTCTATTATTCCTAGTTAAAGTGAAAAGAAAAACCAGTATCATTCCAAGTACTTGAAAGTTACTATGTTATGAGTCTGCACTTCATCTTCCAATACCATTTAAATGCTCAGTCATCCACCTCAGCTGAATCCTTCAATGCATTATACAGAATTACAATTTGTTTTTTTGAATGAAATTCTTAGCAAACAGACATAAACATACAAGTACAAAGTGAACAAGTAAAACCACTAATTTTCTTCTAAGTCTGGGCCAGGTACCACAAACAATATATTATTATTTTTCTGAATCATTAGAGTAATAAAGTTCCAATTTTGCCCAATGCTAAAGTCAGAATATACAAATAGAAAATATACAAATATTTTCACCTGTAAGTTATACTTCACTCAATTTTTTTTAGTTTGGTTTTTAAGATCTCAACCTGGGCTGTTATAAAACTGTAGCTACAAGACACATGGCTCTGATATTTGAAATTCATCTAGTGCAAATTGAGATGTGTCATAAATATAAAATATACACCATATTTGAAGATTTAATATAAAAAAAAGAATGTGAACTAGCTCATTGATTTAAAATATTGGCTACACATTAGAAAGATAATATTTTGGATATTTTGGGCTAAAAATACACATTAAAATTATTTTTACCTCTTTCTTTTCATGCTTTTTAATGTGGCTATTAGAAAATTCTAGATTACATATGTGGCTCACATATATGAAAAAAGGCTGGCCTATTTCTATTGGGCAGAGCTGCTCTTGTAGAATACTAAAATAAAAAAATGTACGTTACATAAAAACTTAAATAGCCCTCTTTGTCATATAAAAATGAGGTTTGGTCTTCACACACTGGGCAGCAGGTGAAAGTTTTGCCCGAATCACCTGGCTTTCCTCCAGTCACCCACCCCAGGCTCACTGAGATCCCAGGGAGGAGACAGCCAGCCGCCAGAGCTGGACACCCCCAGTACAGCCTCAAGACTTACTGTAGAGAAGTCATTCCTTTTAACCATTCCTGTAGAGTAAAATAACCCATGTTTTGTGCATCCAATTTCCAAGCTAGGACAAGCATAACTACCTGTTAAAAAAAAAAAAATCAAATCAGAACGACAGATCTCAGCAATTAAATACATTAACACCTTGCCAAATGCTTCTGCTCCTGGTAGTTTAGTCACTGAAATGTGAACAGGGTGGCTTCAAAAATTAGTTCTAACTTGGCAAACATCAAAGATTGATAATTCAGTCTGCTGACAAGATTTTGGAGAAACATGAATGGTTATGATGCATGATGGGGGAAGTATAAAGTGATGAACTTCTTTAAAGGGCAAGTTTGCAATATGTATCAAAATTAAAACCAGTTATTGACTCAGCAATTCCATCTATGGAAAGTTATAGTCATACCTGCATATGTACACAAATATGCATATTAAATATTTACTGCAATACTATTTGAGTAGCAGAAGATTGAAAACAACCAAACGTCATTAATAAGGGACTAGTTAAATACTTCTTTGCTGAATACATTCCATACAAAAGTATACTATGTCACCATTAAGATAAATGAAGTACAAACAGGGAACAATCTCCAAGATTTATTAAGTGAAAAAAGCAAGGTGCAGAATAGTGTTAAATAACAAAAAGGTGGGTGGTGGGTCATACAGAGTGGACTTGTATCATAAATATATTAATTTTTGTGAATTTAAGTATATACACTGGGGGGAAATAAAATTATTTTTAGTAGCCCAATATTCCACCTAAATAGCACTCTGCCTGGAATGAGCACAGGATGAGAGGCTTAGACCAATTGCTGCTCAGTGGGTGCCACTCTGACTTTTAGTGGATCTTCTGAAACTGCAGATTTCAGGAACTCTGACAATAGCTGCTTTAGAGAAGAGATGGCACAGAGATACTGAGGGGAAGTTCAAGAAATACCTGGAGATGTAAAAACAAAATTACATTTCAAAGGTGCATTTGCTTGAAGCTATCTGGGGTTCTGCCTAGGGACAGAGCTGAGGCCATCCATACCTGGGGGCAGAGGAGAAACCCTTTCCATCTCCTCTACCTCAAAGACCCGAGATAAAATGAGAAGTAACTAAAAAAAAGAAAAGCATACCAGTCCTAGAGAAGTAAAGAGGAGGACAGGCCCCTCCTAGGACCATCCAGCACAGTCAGCCACAGCTAAAGGGGACCCAAGTCATAAAGTGGTGATCACATATACACAGCTAAATGGCTGTATCTACATTTGCTGTAACAAAAAAACGCAATGGGAAGAAAATAGATCTTCTGTAAAAGTTGGCCAGGGACTAGCATATTCCACATGTGGCGGTTAATTTGCTTTCTTTACAAAAGACCTGAGGCTTCACTTCAACTACTAGAGGAATGGCTCCAGACCATTGTACCACCATCTGTGTACCCAAGTGGGTCAGATGGCGGTGGTGGTTAAAGGAACTGGGATGATACAACATGACAAAATGAGGCAAACAGTCACTTAGAAATCGCTTTAGATAATCTAGTCAGCCTGTGGGAGCCAACACTCACATTAGGAACTCCAGAACACCAGTATTCAGGAGGGTCAGAAAGTCTATTCTTTCATGTTTGTCAACGAGCTACTCAGTAAACTAAAAATCTCAACTTTGTCTAATTTATAACTGCAAGATTAATGAAAGGCTTTCTCTTGATGCTGACTTCATGGTTTTCAGCTTTGGATATGTGTATCAGTAAGAACCCACTAAATCTCTAGGACCTTTCATCAAACATAAATGAAACCACTACATATCAGTTTTGAAAAAGTCACTAGACATTTTAGATTTATAAAAGCTAGATAATGAGGTAGATTACTAAGACTGATTAATGATCTAATGTTTTTACATACTATGCACAAAATCACAAAATATTATTGTTAAATAGGTTAAAAAATGGTAACTTAAGAGACCAACGGGCTACTCAGAAGAATTTCCCAAAATAGAAGAGGCTACATGTTCTTCAAAATGTTCACACATTAGTGGATCTTCTCCCCATCTCTCAGCTTTTCTTGGAATTCTGACTCTTGTGTATCAACTTGCGTAGGTGAAATGACCCATATTTTCTAGTTCAAATTTGGTTATGTTCTCAAACAATAGCTCAACAATTTATTAGAAGGATTTAAAATTCTACATAAACACAAAGTTTAAAGAATGGTTAGGGTACAGAACACATAGACAAGCACGCATGAAACGAAGCTCACCAGCCAGCCGACATGCCCAATTGTTATTTCTTTACACGAAACAGACTTTCCTTATGGTGGCTCCTAAATTCTTTCCTGCCCCACATCTTCTCTCTTACACTAAAGTGAAAAATTATGCTCATACAAATGCCCTGGCTCATTAAGTATGCAGTTTAGTATTAGAGTTAAGCCACTAACTTAACAAATATGTCTTAGATCCTACATGAATTTATGATCTGGAAGAGATCTCAAGAGATCATTCCTTCATTTAGCCTGTTTGCGAGCTATCTGGAGCCCCCTGCCCGCACCAAAAAAAGGATAATAATGGCAGATCTCTTACTGAGTACTGGTATTTGGGGGTGAGGAACTTTGAAAAACTATACTGCCCCTTTTCTTAAGTCAGAATCAACCCCAGCACTCCCTCTCATGCCCCACAGGGGCCCTTCTGCCTCTGAGAGTGAGGCTGACCTGATTCCCCTCACACCTGCAGCCGGCCTCTGGCCTCCCAGTCTCCTCACTGGGTCCTGGTGCCCGCCCGCTCATCAAACGCTCATTGCTACCCTCAGGGTAACCTCTTGACCCCCTCTCAGGCCCAATTCACTCTCATCCCTCTTACTATTCCATCCAGGAAATAGCCTTCCAAGCTTGGCCCAGTTTCCACCAGAAAATATCCTTCTTGGAGTTAGTGAAATGTTTTTCCTGTGTCTACAGCTAATATATGGAAGTCAGGCAAAACATGACTGACCCAGTGGTCCCCAACTTTTACACCAAGCTGAATAATTTATCACAATACCTGAACTAGGTCACCTTAAAATAAAACACACAAACTCCCACATAATGAGCTAAAGACATTCCAAAGACTAAAGAAAATTTCAGTGTTATTGAAGGGAACTGGGGGAGGGCAGAGGCATAGAAATGGTAACAGCAAAAAAAATTTAGGAAAAAAACAATGTCTCAATTCTGAGTTTTCTTTAAAACCATGACATATGTGCATGGGCTCCAGATAGCTTAGTAATAGGAGGAATGAATGGATGATCTCGAGATCTCTTCCAGATCATAAATTCAAGTATGATCTAAGACATGTTTGTTAAGTTAGTGGCTAATGTAATACTAAGCTGCATACTTAATGACCAGGACATTTGTATGAGCATAATTTTTCATTTTAGTGTAAGAGATATGATGTGGAAGCAAGAAAAAATATTTAACAATAACATGATAAGAATTCAGCAAAAATAATTAAGCATCTAAAAAAATGTCTAGTTAAAAAAACTGTAAGGGAAATACTTTATGACCTTTGCTTTTTAATGTCCTGAGGTAAATTCAATAGGAAGGGAAAGAGCTGTGAAAAATTCTTGATAATTATAATCTACTTAAAAACCTTATAAATAATTACTTATTCTAAGTCCTGAACAAACTCTGCATTAGGCTGGAACGACTATGGAAGGGAACCAAAGGTATAGAATACACAGTCACTTGGTGCCCCAATTGCTGTCATTGTAGGTACACATGCCCATACCAATTTTTAAGCATCTTATTCCTTTATTGCTGTACCTTTCAGAAACAGGAAGTTAAACAAGAGAAGAAAATGACAGACTGTAGTTATGCCATACCAATTGCAACAGAAATTCTGCTTACAAATAAAATTAAAATTGGAACTTATCTCTCAGACTGCCTCATGAAAACTAACATACCACTACTTCTTTATTGTTGCTTTGTCAAGGCCAAACGATTTAAGAAAAATAATCAACTGATTCACCTAACTTAGTTCCACTTACATTTTCTGGCTCAACACCAATGTCTTCACAAAATTTCTCCATGCCTTCAGGACCCACAACATCATCAGTACCTGCAATGAAATGCAATCCTACATAACTTAAATCTAACCATGTGCACTATTACTACTGTAGGGGTAATATAGCATCAAAACAGTTATTGTTAAAGTAAACTAAAATTGAGCAACACTTAAGGGCCATACCTCTTTTCTGAAGAAAGAAATCAAGTATAAATAGAAAAATATTCTGGAATTTCAGTCGTATCTTTAAGGGATTCTCCTCTGCACAATCATTTAAGTCAATTTATCACCATATCCTTCAACTATGGATATATGGTACATACAATTTATGTCTAAAAATAAGGTCACCGAGTTCAATTACTGCTCTTTAAAGTAGCAATAAGGCTCTGTTCTTTTTTTGGTAATGATTTAATACATAATTTTTGGGAACATAGCAAAGAATCATATATCCTTTATAAAATTAATTGGGAAATCACACAGTTTCACCTACACAGAAAAAAAATAAAATAGTCTTTTTGGTTTGGGGAAAGCAGTAAAGCCTTTCTTACCACTCTAGGTTTAGCTCTGTTTCTTCCTGAAAGTGCTGTCCACATGTTCCATCTCTACTTTACTTCCCATTCATTCTTTAACCACTGTAATTTGGTTTCTGCTCCTACCTCTCCATGGAAACTCTCCTTGCTCAGGACACCAATACCCTAACTGCCAAATCTAATAGACACCGTGGATCTGTGTTTTATTTGACCCCTGTGATATGAGAAAACTTGAAGCAATTCTTTCATCACAAAACTTGTCTCCTCCCATGACTTCTGGAAGTACTCTCTTACCTGGTTTCCCTCCTACCTCTCTTTCCTCTTTTGGCTTCTAGATGTGTTCCTTTGCTTCTCCCAACTTGTTAAATTTGGTGTGCAGAATTCCATCCTTAGACACTCTCCCTAGAAATTTCAACCTTGCTCCAGGTTTCAGGTATTACCCCAATCTCCTTCTAACTGACCATTTCCCCTCACTTTTGGCCTATCTACCACATCATCTGGCTACCTCACCTCCTGTTTAACTTCCACAAGTAAACTCATTTTTATGGCCCAAACTTACCCCTCCTGCATTTCACATTTTCAACCACCATCTCACTGAACTGATCATCTCTCTGTGCCAACCCTGCTTTTCTTCCTATATTCTGCTCCACCAGAAATACAAACCTGGAAGTCATCCTGGATCCCTCCCTTCTCCTATGCACTCCCCATCCCCCAATCAATTATCAAGTGGACTGCCAGTTAATCCTTCCAAATATTTCTTAATTGCACCTGTGCTGACCTGCTTGGGCTTTATTCTCTCACTTGGATGACCAGAGCAGTCTCCTCAGCATCTCCCTAATCCAAGGGCCTTGTATCCTCTGACCAATCCTGCACATAGCCACCTCAAACACAAACCCCATGCTGCCTTAAAATCCTTCAATGGCTCCCTGCTTCCTAAAAGCCAAAGTCTTTGGCATATCAAACAAGGTTCCCTATGATCTAGTACCTCCTTTATCTTTAATCTCGTATTTTTCTACCTTTAAATCAAGTTTCTTAAAAATTAAGAATCAATAAATATTGCTGAATGAATAAAAACTGAGACCTGAAACCCTTACCTGTGGTTTGCTCTGCACACATCCTGACACACACCCAACACCATGCACTGTTTGTGGCCTCAGTCCATCTTTCTCTCCCCTCAACCCTCTTTCATGGCTAACTTGTTCAGTCTTTAACACTGAAACCAGGCAGGCAGTCCTCCCAACCTCCTACCCCACATTCAGAGGCAGGTTGGGCAGGCTGTGACCCCAACACAATGCTAGATGGTTCTCTCAGCACATCTGCCCAGAGTCCTGGCTCATTTACCCTTCCCTCTGAGTTCCTCCAGAGTAAGAACTATCTCTTTTTTTTCCCCTTTTTATCGCCTCACCCTACCACCTGGCATGAAGCAGTTATTCCATAAACTTTATTGGATGAATGAATGAATAAAAACACCAGAATATAAGAATCACTCTACAATCTTTCCAGTGCCTCTAGATTTAGTAAGTTACGAAGTCCAGCAGAATCCACCATCTTAATTTGTCTGTTTCATTCAGTTAACATTTACTGGACACATCCTAGAGCTATGCACTGTGGTAGATTCTGAAGATTAATAAAACATAGTGCCTGCCCTCCAGGAAAGGAGATACAGCATATGAGTAATTTCAATACAAAGTAATAATAAGCCACAATCAATGTATAAGGTGGTTGCTCTCAACAAAGGATGAACACCAACGTTACCTGGACTACTTGTTGGAAAGTCTTAGTCACTTTTCTGCTTCAAATTCTTGGTTCCCTCTTAAGTCCCAACTCAGGCCCTTCCTCATAACCTGGCCTGAGCAAAACCTTTTTCTGCATGCTGCTATTTTCCTTTCATCACAAATGTGCTATGTTGTTACAAAATGTTTTGTTTCACAAATTCAGATTGTTACCTTTCTCTGGGATTTTCTTTTTTCTTTTATTTTACATGTTTTTCTATGTATTCCTAAATTTCTTGTTAGGAGAGAAGTTATGCTTTCAAATGAAAGTTAAAATATTAAGTTTTTAATTTAATATTAAATATTCATACAATAATATAAAGTTATTATTCAAATAAACATTAAAATTTTTTAAGCTTAAGAATAGTTGAGGTACATTATTTTAGTTTCAGGTATACAACCCAGTGATTAGACAATTACACACATTACAAAAAAAAGTTTGATTTTTAATTTAACTATTTTTTACTATATCAACATAGAAACATGATATAAAATTTCACTTAAAAGTGAAAAATAAAAATATTTAGAAAGCAACTTTCCTTTCTAACCCCTCCCTATTCCCCAGCTACAACCATTTATTAAACAGTTCCTTAAATACCCTTTCCAAAATAAGTCATTTATAGAATCTACATGCATGGAATATATTCATATTTATTTGTTATTTTTAAGTTTGTCCAGATAATTCTCTTTGGCTTTCCAGGTACATAATAATTTAACCATTTCATCTCCAACAAATGACCATTTCTACCTTCTCCTTTCAAATATTTATGTCCCACCCATATCTTTCTTTTGTCTAACAGCACTGGTTAGTAACTTCCAAAACAATGGCAAGTAATAGTCAGAGAAGGCATCCTTATCTCATTCATAACTCATATGGAAATACATTTGGCATTTTATCATTTGGTATGTTGCTAGCTTTGGGTTTGAGAGTACAAAGACCCACATGCGTTCACTCTTGCATGTATTACAAAAATGAAATCATTCACATGGTAAAAAACTCAAATAGACAAAGTCAGAGTAAATTAGTGTATAAAGAGTTAGCCTCCTTTCTCCCTTTCCTTACCAGTTAGGTATATATTCTCTCTGACCTTTTTGGTATGGTATTTATGTATAAGCAAATAAATATACATGAAATGCAGTTTTAAATTTATCTACACACATGGATTCACGCTATACCTATAAATTCTACACTTTTTCACTAAATATGTCTGATAATCTTCCTGTGAGAGCACCTATATGTCTGCTCTGTACTTGCTAGCTGATACATTTTACATTACTCATTACTCCACTGTATGTGGTATCCTTCAGTTCTTTTCACCATTTCACTACTGTAAAGCACTTAGGCTGTGAGATTAAAGAATAATTATTTTCGTAAGGAAATATCCGTCTTTTTTCTTTTGCTAAAAGTTTTTGTTTTTAGGAACAGATGCCTTTTTGGTATCTACTGATATGACTCATTGGGAGGTGATTGCACAGAGGTAGGAAAAATATTACTTTATAATTCTTTTCAAATTCCTCTGTCTTTGGTTTCCATTCTTCTTGATTTAAAGAAGTTTTTTCACTGCACTTTATTCTTGAGCCTAGCAAGCTGCCTGTCTCCCCATGTCTGTGCACAGGGCCTGGGTGTCTACTCTCCCACTCTCGCACCCTCCAACCTGGCTACTGTCTCCTCTCTTTGTCAATGTTCATTACAGAGATGATGTTTTTCAATTTATTTGTCTGTTTGTCATACTATTAAATGAGCTCTGAGCACAGTGCTTCTGTGGACTGTGACCCAGAGCTTGGCACAGAGCAACTCCTCAAAGAAGGTTTATTAGCTGAAGTGTACTATCCAGTGGTACTGTTAGGTTAACCAGGCTGCTTTTCTTCTCTCCACATATTATGCAATACCACTGTCATACTGCTTGTATACACACGCATCTGTATGCTTTAAAAGAGCCAAGTTTTTAACAGTATGATTTGCAATGGTATGCCTCTGCCTAAAGTAGTATTATATCCTTGCCAATCAACATTATTTAAAAGCTACCCTTAATCTTGCTATCTAAAACAACTTATTCCTTTCTTATCATTACCCTTCCCAAGCACACATTCAGATCTAGTCATAATCGTTGCTCCTTGGGATTATGATTGTATTTACACTAAGTTTATCAGTCCACCTGTAGAACTGAGTGATCTTAATTCTAACAAAATGCCATTGGCCAACCCAAAGTGGGTCAGAAGCAGATTTTGGGGGAGATGGTTTAAAAATATTTTATTAATAAGCTATGGAATGTGCTGGTGCCAAGATACTGGGGGTACATTTGGAAGGCAGATACATGGACAATAATCTAGAAAAAAAATGGTCCTCTCACTCCCTTTGCCATTTTAAGCAGGGGCCCCTAACTAAATACTTTTAACCTTTTCATAATGACCCGAGACCCTGCTGCATCGCTGAGGTGAATGGTGCCACACTGCCCCTTTGCTAGTTTTTAACAACTCTTCCATTGCTGACAGTCCACCTGCTCACTGAGAAACTGCTCCTGGTCCCTACTCTCATTTTGGTAAGCCAAAAAACAATTCTGCTATGGAACTAGTCCAAAATAGAGATGAAGGGCCTACAGTTAAGGGCTTACAGAACTTTTATGACCTAGGTATGTGAGCTGTGTAGTGTAATTCTGAAATCAATGTTGGCACCTGTGTATTTGGATTAATTTTTCTTGAATAATACTGACCTACAGTTTTTATTCATGGGGTTGGGATATTAAAAGTGAAAGCAGATGCCAGTTGAGTTTTTAAATTATTTTATAATTAATTTTTTATATATTTTATAATTAATAGTTTGTAATAAATATTTTTGAATTATTAATCATTTTTAATAAATATCTTAAAATTAATAGTTTTAATTATTCCCAGTTTCAAGCCGTTTTCCCTACTGATAAGATTCAGGAAAAAGAAGCAAAAAAAGAAAAGAAGGGTTGTAAAAATAGGGATAGCCACAATCATAGAAACTTATTACAGGGATGAACTGCAAGGAACCACCTTGGCAGGGATTTCAAGGACCCTAAAGGATGTGGCTTAATCTTTATCCTACTTTTCACCTTTCTGAGCCAGAGAAAAACAAACAAGGAGGAAAATTATAGACTGCTCTCTTTTTAAAGAAAACAGAAGTATGGCTTATACTTATGGAAAAATTTATGTTTGCTTATAAAGACAAACACATACATCAAAATATCTGTGCTACTATGGAGGGATTATCTCTGTTTAAAATTACTTCTTATAAAACATTTTTTCATAATAATAAATGTGAACCAATAATAAATGTGAATAAATAAGAAAGCAAAAGATCTTCAAAATCAAAGTGATACAAACATGAGAAAACTCTTCATTCATTCAGTACCCATAGACTGAACAGCTGGTAAATGCCAACCACTTTTCCTAGTGAGACAAAATACCTTCAAAAGATTCATGCTCTCATGACAAACATGAAAACAGATAAACTATAGTACTATGTGTTTACACGAATGTTGTACCCTGCTAACCAAGTCCAGCTCAAACCAGTTCAAGTAATGAAGAACTCACGAGAAAGATACTGGGGTAGCTCACAAAAACCCAAAGAACTACAGGAATCAGGATCACATCCTTTCAAGCCATCCACCAGAAGATAAAGATGCTCTTCTCCCAGCTTCAGTCTGAAAATCCCAGGAAATTTACCTGACTGGCCCAGCCTGGGTTACCTGTCACCCAACTGGAACAATCTCTGTGGGCAAAGGGACAAAAGCAAGATCAAGCCACAGGAGGAATCCTCATGTTGATACCCAATAAAAGGCTATCAAAACCAGTTACGAAAAATGTCCCATGGAAATACAAAGAGAAGATGTACAGCATCAGCTGTAAGAAGGAAAGGAGGAGAGAAACACTCTAGGCAAAGGGATGGCAGAATCAGTTGTCTTGTACCCTACAGATAACAGGATTTTTAAACAGGGGGTGAGGGTGGAATGACTGTTAAGGAATGACATATATGATCTCTTAAGCTTTTGTTCTTGTTTTCTTGTTTTTTAAATAAGTCAACAGGAGGCACATAGGACCTGGTTGGGAACAGAGACTGATGACAAAAACGTTGGCTTGAGAGTTAATGAAATCATCAAGTTGATCAGTTATGAGAGAGCTGAAAATAAGGTGAAGAGGAAAGATAAAAGAGCCTTCAGCTCAAACTGGTCTGAAAATGTTTCCTTTTGATGCCATACACAGCTCCAATAACAAACCAACCCTAGATTTACGTATTACATTATCTTACCAATTATAGTAAGTTGCAAAAATCAGACTGAATTTAAGACACTTTAAGTGACAGAAGAAACATTGTCTGCCAAATGATCTTTCAAAACAGAGACACTTAGGATACTCCACTGTACTTCATAAAGGTTCACAGTACCAAGACTTATTTTAACTTTGATGTGTAAACCAAATAATCACCCATTGCCAGCATTCTAAATAGGTTTCCCAGCAATCCAAAGTATTTCCCCAAAGAGCATTTCATCTTTTCAGTTCTCTTCTAGTGTTCTGAATTCTTTGGCTTAGCTGCTGGCTATAAATAGATCATTTGGTGATTTGTTTAAACTACATTCCCTCCCTCAAACAGGGAGAAAAACACAAAGACAGACAGACACACACACACACACATTCCCTCCCTCAAACAGGGAGAAAAACACAAAGACAGACACACACACACACACATTCCCTCCCTCAAACAGGGAGAAAAACACAAAGACAGACAGACACACACACACACACACACACACCGCCCCCCACCCCAAATTTGAAAAGCGCACATTTTTTAAATTCTTTCATCTCCTCTAAGTTAAGCCTTATTCCATACGGATCAGTCTCAGATGACATAAATGATTACCTACCTGCATATTCATAGAACCACTCTAAGCATCTCTTACTTGAAAAGGATTCTTCTTCAGTCTTTATTCTAGTTGAATCATATTTTCTATACATGCTAGAAATTGAGAAAGGCATTTTAAGTTAAAGATATAGAGTTTCTTTTAAGTAGCAGATAGTTTTTATTCTTTTACCCAAACCAGACATCTATTCAACAATATTTCAAGTATATTTTAAACATTTTACTTCCTATATTTGGAAGCTTCCACTTTTACAAGTTTTATCCAATTACACCCAATATAGAATTAAGTGGTAAACAAATAATACAGGTTTTTCTCTGATTAACAAATAATCAGTAAGTACTGAATGGAACAGGTAGTTGGTATATTCCCTTCTACCTTACCAGGCAGAACTAAATACAGAATGATGGTAAAATATAGCAAAAAATGCCTAAGACATTCTCTTCAATCAATGACCCTAGAATCCACTTATGTCTCCGCATTGAATTCCCCTGACTTCTGTGTCTTGGGAGTCAGGGTGGGCACAGAGCACAGTCTAAGGAGGTCCTCTAAGGAGGACCTGTCATTAGTAGGCAACTCAAGGGAACATTAAGCAAATAAAAACATTAAATTATGTCCAAGGCTCCAGGAAAACACCCTAAAATAGTACTAGAGAGCAACCCTGGCTTCTGTATTCTCTCCTAACTGCCTCGTGCTGTGCAAACATCCAGCGTGAGCTGGAAAGCTGAACCAGGGAGCACAGGGGCCTCATCCCGCAGCACTGTGGCCTTTGGCAGGACTTCCTTACTTCATGACGACCTGGGGCCGAGAGCCAAGCTAGTCCCTACTTGGGGAGGAGACAGAAGGCAGCATCTTTAGTGATTCTGATACAAAAATTATGAGTATATACTTTTAAAAAAAATCTCTTACTTATATAGAAATCGTCTAGTTATATATAGAAACATTTAGGAATAAATGAATTCATAAATAAACATTTATGAATAAAACACTACAAATTTTAATTTACATGGTATATGATATAAAACACATATACAATTATTTTTTATTATTTATTCATGATCTAGACAATTACCAGAATATCTATATATACCTCTGAATAGAGATTCTGGGTTTTAATACCAAAAAAGAAACAAAACACATGGTTATTAGGTATTAAGATTAAAACTGCAAACCACCAGTTTTGTATTTCTTCTACAAAAGGTAGCCACACTACCTGGAAACAAAGGTAGATACTGGCCAAGGGTTCAAACAGATTTGCTCCAGTCCTGGGTCTGATCTGAACACTCCTATCTCAGCTCCAAGTCTGCAACTGATCAATAACCTGGAGACTTGTATATGATGCTATAATGTTTGCATTGCTTAAAAATACTTTACATTGAAAAGGACAACGAATACCACTCAGCAAATCTTCAAAAGAAACAAAATACTCATACACACTATTACACAGATGAACCTCAAAAACATATGCTAAGTGAAAGAAGAGAGATGCAAAAAGGTCATTTTGATGTTTCCACAAAACGTCCAAAAAGACAAATCTGTAGAGACAGGAAGTGGATTTGTGGTTGTGGGGACTGGACGTGGGAACAGGGAGTGACTGTGAATGGGCAACAGGACTCCAACTGGGGTGATGGAGAGGTTCTAAAAGTGATTTATAGTGGCAGCTGCACAATACTAACGACTTAGTAAAACCACTGAATTGTGCACTTAAAAATGGATGAATGTTATGGTTTGTAAGTAAAGTTATTTTCTAAAATAAACCAGGAATGAAGCTCTGATAATGCTATGGATCCCTATTCCCCAGATGTCCACTGAAGTGCTATCAATAAGAGTACCTTCCACAACTCAACTGCGAGTTTTTAAGCTGGCTTTCTCATACTAAATTCTATTCGACTGTGCTGAAAAACACAGCCTGTGATATATGCAGTCACAGAACACTACGTGATTATCAGAAGTTCACATCCCCTGACACCAACCATCACTACCACGAAAGGAGGATCAAGTAACCTGGCTTCATAGAGCTGAAAATCACTGGTCTGAACACTGCTTGGCAATCAGCTTCTAAAGTCACTGCTATCTCCTTTCAGGTAATATTTTCTACTCATTGGGATATGAACAGAGACAGTATTTTCACATTTTCAGAGTTCATCTCTCTATCCCTCCAACTGAGCTGTAGTATATTAACTAACACAGCAAGAAACAAAAAAATCTCATCTAATGCCTTGGATTCATAGACATGAACATTCAGGCCCATTAGTGAAGTGACCTACGGAGCTGGAACAGAGGAAGACTGAGAAAGCAAGGAGGAGTAAAGAAGAAAAAAGGGACTCGTGAAAATCAGGGTAAAACAGCAAAGATGCTTAAAATAAGTCTAACAAACCTTCTAAGTTACCAAAATTAAGTCACCAAAATTGTCTGAAAGAAAAGAGGTTTGAACAGTCTTATTTTTCATAGTTTCTAACAAATTCTCATTCTTCTGAGACTCAAACTCAACTTGGCCAATGTTGCAGGCAGGCTTAGAGCATTCAGTACAGGCAATGCTCTCCAGCCATGCAGCCCAGGTCCCTTGCAAAGGCAATTATGGGATTCCTGTGGTAGTAATTAGTGAGTGAGACCCTCTTAAAGAAGAAATACATACCAATCCTGGGGTCCTCAACAGGCACAGACAGCAAGCCCTTAAAAGGAAAGAAAGAAACTCTACACCAGTTTTGGTGGGTCAATGAACTAAGATAAAACTTTAATTTCTAAGAATTTAAATCACCCAATTTGTATTTGCTTTATAAACCCAAAATAATATAAGTACCATGAAGTAATTACAGTTTGAAAGTTTGCCTGGCAGAACCAAAACCATATTCCAGTTGGCATCTGTGTGCCCTTAGAAGACCCACACTGGATTAGGTAGAAATGTGCCTCTCCGACACAGATGTCATCAACTTTGATCTGCTGTCTCTGTGACGTACCTATCATGTCTGCTTTTCTTGGCAGATAAGTCATCTCCAGACGCAGGTCTTCTCTTTTTCCTTGGTGGCATCACTTTACTAAAGCAGTCTGAAGAACTGCAAGATCGCAGACTCCCTACGAAACAGAGGCAAGAGCGCCACATTAAATAGGCCCCATCACAACACTTTCAGACAATGTCACCACCAGATGAAAAACTAACATGGCTTGTGTTGTAAAAGGTTTAGATGTTATCTATAAATGCTATAAGGACAAAAAATAGTTTTCAGTTCCTCTTTGAGAAAGAGTCAAGAAAGAAACCTTGCAATGCCACAAAAATACTTTCCTCCCCAAACCATACCAGAAATGGAAGTTATCACAACTCCAATTACTCTCCAAAAATACTAATATAAATCATCCAAGCTTTCTGCTTTTTTTTATGTGTCAGTGCTCTTTGAAAAGGAATTATGCTGCTATGCAGTTCAACTAGCAACCTTGAATCTAAAACACATGTAAGTATATCAGTCCCAACTCTTAAGCTTCAATGAATATCTGATTTTTTTTTAAATTTGGATTTTTGGGGGCAAAAAGCCTAACATAACCTTGAATAAAATTTCCATATTAATTTTCAGTGTTTTTCTGCTACTGCTACTTTTAGTAAGGTTTTTCAGAAGCATAATTTTCAAGGGGTAGAAGAAATTAAAATGTAGTAACAATAGACAATAACAACATGGAATGCTTACTGAGACCTTATTGTTAAGCCCTGCTCTTAATGTATTAAGTAACTTAACTTTATAACAAGCTTAAGAAAAAGAACCATCATTATTGCCTACGCGGATGTGAAAATGGAAGCCAAGACAGGTTAGGTTAAGTGGCAAAACTGGAATTCAAACCCAGACAGTCTTGCTTCAGACTGTCTCAAACCATTATTTTTTTAAATGACAAAAATTATAGGTAATTAAAATATTCCATCTTGGCACAAGTGCTATCAGATACATCATGTCATTTGGTTCTCACAATAACTCTGAATGACAGGCAGGACAGAGGTAATTATCTCTACCTGACAGATGGGAAAAATTAAGGTTCAGCCATTCAAGTAACTTTCCAAGGTCTCAGAAGTGTCAAGTGGTGGATTCTGGACCTCTTGGAAAGCAGCCCTGGGCTCTCAGTGAATAACAGGGACAAAAGAGAACATGGGGAGCTGGGATTTGAATGATCTACATTCGGTGAATGAGTTCCAGCTTTTCACCTATGTAGCTTAGTCAACCACTATTCTGGCTCATCTTCTGAAGAATGAGGGCTGTTGATATGTACCGCTCAGGGGTTTTATGAGGGGAAAACATTCATGCAGTAAGTGCATGGACACCGAGCACCGTATGTGAACAGATGTGGGGGACATAAAGCATCACAATGGAGATGTGCAGACAGTGCTCTGGCTGGGCCTCAGCGCTCACTGAATCCTCAGAACCCTGTGATGCACATCTGTCAGCATCCCCGTTTTTACAAATGAAAAAGTTGATGCAGAGAGATTAAGTAACAGCTGGAAAGCAGAAGGTGAAGTCAGTGATGGAACCCAAGCATCCCAGAAGCAAAACCTGAGCTCAGGCACTATTACTGCCACCTCTCCTGGGCCCTAAAAGCAGAGACTGAGGGCAGAGCCCTGGGGAGTGTGGATCTTAAAGGAGCTGGGAAAAGAAGGTAAAAACTTGGGCAGGAAGAAAACCTAGTAGAGCTTGATGTCCTAGAGGCCAAAGGAGGAGGGAGTATTTCAAGCAGGGAGTGGTCAACTGTGCAAGAGGTCAGCTCAGGAAAGGAATGAAGGTATACACTGGGCTAAGCACTGAAATTCAGCAGCAAGGGGCTGGTGAGGGGGAGGCTGGATTGCAACAGGCTGGGCAGGGTGAGAGGTGAGGGAGTGAGTACAGTGAATGTGGACAGCTCTTTCTAGAAACATGCTCTGAAGGCACAGAGACCTGTCAGTAACTAACAGTCACAACCCTGGTAAAAGCAAGGATCAATGAACCTATATCCTACTTCCCGGTTAGGCTTCCACCATTGTGCTGGGTTACCAGGGCTCCATGCTTCAGGAACATGCCAGCCCAAGAACCTATTCTGTTATAAACCAGGACTAAAATCCGAAGAAGCTTGTGTCCAGATAGTGGACTCGCAGGAGATCGATGATCCGACTCGCTCCTTCAGCACAAAAGCAGACTTAAACAAGGATAAAAAGACCTTTCTCAGGGGCCCAAACAGACACTGTCCTTCCAAGGATGGGAGTAGAAGGTTCTTCAGAGACACAAGAGATAAGGCCTACCCATCTCGCACTCCACACAACCACAGCAAGAGCTGGAAGAGCAAGTACCAGAGGGAGTGCTGCTCCCCCACCCCCATTCCTATTCTTCCTCCCATGACACGGTGGTTTATGAACAACACTGGAGCATACAAAAAGTCCAAGGAGCTGGAGAGGGACCCAGTTTTTGCAGACTGCCAAAATACAAGAAAAAGATTCATTCTTGTCCATGAAAGCCTTGGAGTGGAGCACGCGGAATGAGAAAGTATGCCTGCCTAGCTGGAAAGCCTGCCACACTGCTCAGAAGTAATAGTCTGTCCACTCAAGGCATGCTTCTCCCTCCTTTGATGCATATATGGAAAGAAAAGATTTCTAATTTGGTACTGATCATAGATTGCTTCTAAGTATCTGGCTTGGCAGTGACCTCTCCCTTCCACCAGTGTTTGCAGAACCCAGAAGAAAATGCTGATCTCCTTAGCCCTAGAGCTGTTTGGCAGGTACATATAAAAGAAAAATAAAAGCCTATTTATGGTACTAATAAAGGAGGAGGCAAAGGAGGAAAATAATCTCAACCAGTAATCCCACACTGTAATCCATGCTCCTTAACATTATCTTGCTTGATACTATGGTGTTCAATCTACACACTTCTACATTTGATGAACAGTTGAATTTGAAATCAACCCTCCCAATAATCCCATCATTACAAGCTCTTTCTTGATGCTGGGGTGTTTATATGATCCTTAGGAAGGCAATAAAAATTGTTTTATTTTTTACCCAAAAGTTATGATTTTTTTTTGTGGTCAGAATTTTTTTTAAAGGTATCATTGATATACACTCTTACAAAGGTTTTAGAAGAAAAACAATGTAGTTATTACACTCACCATTATTATTGGGTGCCCCCCCATGCCCCATTGCAGTCACTGTCCATCAGTGTACTAAGATGCCACAGAGTTCCTGTTTCTCTTCTCTGAGCTACACCGTCTTCCCCATGACCCCCGACACACCATGTGCACCAATCATGATACCCCACAATCCCCTTCTCCCTCCCTCCCTACCAACCCTCTCCCCCACCTCCTCTTTGGTAACCACTAGTCCCATCTTGGAGTCTTGTGAGTCTGCTGCTATTTTGTTCCTTCAGTTTTGCTTCATTGTTATACTCCACAAATGAGGGAAATCATTTGGTATTTGTCTTTCTCTGCCTGACTTATTTCACTGAGCATAATACCCTCTAGCTCCACCCATGTTGTTGCAAATGGTAGGATTTGTTTCTTTCTTATGGCTGAATAGTATTCCATTGTGTATATGTACCACCTCTTCTTTATCCATTCATCTACTGATGGACACTTAGGTTGCTTCCATTTCTTGGCTAGTGTAAATAGTGCCGCAATAAACATAGGGGTGCATATGTCTTTTTGAATCTGAGAAGTTGTTTTCTTTGGATAAATTCCTAGGAGTGGAATTCCCGGGTCAAATGGTATTTCTATTTTGAGTTTTTTGAGGAACCTCCATATTGCTTTCCACAATGGCTGAACTAGTTTACATTCCCACCAGCAGTGTAGGAGGGTTCCCCTTTCTCTGCATCCTCACCAGCATTTGTTGTTCCTAGTCTTTTCTATGTTGGCCATCCTAACTGGTGTGAGGTGATATCTCATTGTGGTCTTAATTTGCATTTCTCTGATGACTAGCGATGTGGAGCATCTTTTCATGTGCCTGTTGGCCATTTGAATTTCTTCTTTGGAGAAGTGTCTGTTCCAAAGGTTATGATTTGAGTTCAGGTTCATTTCTTTTTGGTTCAGTGTTTAAAGAGAACAAATGGCATATTCTATTAACTGACTGTATTTTCAAATAACTCAGGTAGTCAATAAATACAGTCATTCTTTCTATATCAAACAATTAGAACCACTGCCATCATTTTCCAACATACTCATTCTAATATTTGGTCCCAGAAAATCCATTTTAAAGAGTTAACTTGAGTTCATCTAGATAAGACCACAGGCCTTTTAGTGTCTCTCCATATTGTTGTTTTGATGATAACTAAGCATGTTATTCTTAATGAGTGGTATGTAAGTATGTGCTTCACTGTTTGTTTTATAATCTTTTTCCTTGTGGGACTCAAGAAAAAGAAGTCCTGTTCAGGATTCACTTCCAGTAGGACACATTAGATTGTGTGCCCAGTTTCTAATCATCCCCAAACAGGAGAGCTATAGAGAATTTCTGACTTTTCTGAACTTAGTTTAAATGCATGTTCCAATACAAAAGAATCTCACTAATTTTTCATTTTACTGACTTTGTTGTACTATAACCTTGTTTTAACTTAGTAACATTTTACATGGTTCATCTGCCACTTCAACTTTTTATATAGCTGTTTCACCTCACTTTTCACTGAGCAATGTCACAAAGACACAGTAATTTAAGTTGATATATAGATTGCATTTTAAGACATCTTACCAGTACCTAGTATTTCATTTCATTTTCTTGAACAGATCATTGAACTACTTGCTTTCCTGAGCGAAACTGTTAGTGTCTAAATGCATCCTACTATGTTTAAGACCATAACAGTTTCCTTTCCTTTCTCTAAATAACACTGACTGACAACATCTATAATCTTCTTCTCCACTCAGTTGTTTTTATCCTCTCTGTTTGGTTTTTTTAATACTCACTCCATGTATTCTCTATTTTGGTCTACTTCTCCAATATTAACAATCTCTCTCTTTCTGTGTGTGTGAAAGGAAGACTGAGGCACCAAAACAACTATTAGAGGACCCAGAACAGGAAGATGCTGGCCTCTTCTGCACTCAGGTTTGGCCTTTCTGTACACAGTTTGTTAACAGACACAGCTCCCACTACTGTTGGGTCAAAGATTCCAAGAAGCACTATAGTGATTAACTTTCTCAGATTTCCAAATGTTACAGATTTTATGTTAATTTTTAAAGTATAATCTGTCAAGTCTGATAATCCCAAGTCATGCCACAACCAAACAGGCAATGCTAATGGAATGGACTGGACTGTTCTGAGAACATTAACGCAGCTGGCACTCACTGGCACCTTTCAGGCAGCGGGCCCTGCCCCAGCCTGTTACACACCCAGCGTCAGACAGACCCACTGTCCCCACGGGTAAAAGAGGAGGCACAAGGCCAAATACACTTTCCACTTTTGTTTTCCTTAATTACAGCTTAAGGTTATTAAACTGCCACATGCAGGATTAAATGTTTAGATGTGAAATTACTATAGTAATAATATTCATTTAAATCTCAAGTTCAAAGTTAACTGCATAAGGTACAATATTCAGAACTTAGAGCCTCAGCTAAGGGAGAGACAACCTAAAGGCTTTACAAACACAAAATTCAGTTTTAAAAATCAAAACTACACTAACTCTTAAGCTAAAAAATCCTAAAGCCCACCAAGACATTGGTCCAAAATAGGAGAATAATTAGCTTGCTTTCTTATTAAAATTGGCCCTGAAAATTTTATTTCAACATTACTGGTACTAGCTAAAATTTAATCACACCTAAATGTATGTCAGTAGGAGGCTGGACAATATATTATGACATATCCATGAACTAGAAAATTGTGTAGACATTTAATTAGAATATGTAAGTGCTTTATAGATGTCAGCAGCTCAGACCCTCGGCTATCCTAAGGGGAGGCTGGGGCACAGCGCCGGTGTCAGCCTGTGCTTACCTAGTTGTGGCAGGGACTGGGTGGAAGACTATCTAATTCAGGTGGAACACTGAAAAGCCTCTATATTCTGGCTACACATTTAAGCTGTGTTTTCCATCACAATTGTCACTTCAACCTCCATCTTGTTCCTAATTTTCAATTGATTCTGAACCAATTTGGAGAAAAGAATGGGGAGAGTTCTAAACACCAACAACCTCCAAGATACACCATTAAATGAAAAAAGAAAGATGCGGTATAGTATGTACCTACGTGTATGTACAGTATAGTATTATCTCATAGATGCTAAATAAAAAACCATACTATAAAAATATAGGCATGCCTAAATATGTGTGAGGGAACAAAGATTAAATGGCGTGCTGCGGGAAGGCCAGACTAGGAAACATGAAGGAGGACTGTCACTTTTTACTTCATTTACTTTTGTACTATTCAAAAATCTCCCAACAAGCATGTATTCATATATTACTGTGGTAATTTTCAAAAAAAGTAATACATACTTTAATAATTTTTGCTGCAAGTTTTAGTAACTATAGATGAAGTGCAAGTTTCTGTATTTTATGATTATCAATAGTTTAGAGAAGTGATTCTGAAAGTGTGGTCTCCAGAGCAGCTGCATCAACACCATAAGGGAGTTTATTAGAAATGCAAACCTCAAATCTTAGCATCAGAAACCCTGGGGGAGGAGCCTAGCAATCTGTTTTAACAAGCCCTCCCTGGGTGATTATAATACAAGCTAAAGTTTGAGAACCGCAATAATCAAGTTTCAATTTTCCCATTCATAAATCCCCAAGATCTATACAGTACACACACACTCACTTATCTACTTACTAAATTGTTTTTCATCTCAATTTAGCACACATTTATGAAATAACTTTCAAATTGCTTTACTATAGTAACTTTTAGTATGAACTAAAATACAGTATCTTGAAACCACTAGGGAGAATCCTCAGCCTCTTTCAAGAGACTGCAGTACTGTCATAAACCAAGGCCCAGGAACAGATTTCTTACTGGGAGAGAGCTGTAACATGGCTGCCTTCCTTCATACACCCTGAAAATACCCTCCTCCAAGTAACAACTTGTTAATGGAGTATATTACAACACAGAGCATTCTCAGCTAGTGTTCTCCTTCATAACTTTATATGAGGACCTTACTTAAAATTAAGTAGTGTAAGCATTTACAGATACCTGTCGGGTGATCGTCTTGGCCAACGTCTTCTGTTAGGTTCTGCAAGAAATATGTTCATTATTACGAAGAAATTACATACCATACAGCAAGTTTTAAAATTCAGTATTTTCATAAACACGGGGTATCTTAGTATCTGCAATCTAAATTTTTATCAGATACACTTAAAAGAACTACTTTAAACAGTTGGTAGGTTTGTCTTTAAAAGATTGACTTACTAGCTTATTAAGGGTGTGGTAGATCTTATGAATATTTGCCAGTGTTGATAGATGAGAGTTCAGCTGAAAGTCTTTAAAAGAAAAAGGGGAAAATTCAATGTCATTTATTTCCCACACTGTAAAAAGGAAAGCTCAGAAGGGAAGACAGAGAAATGTTCTCATACAACTGAATACTATCTCCATTAATTTGACACTTATTAAGTAAAATACAACATGAAACTACTGACCTATCTCCTAGAAATAAAGTCTGACAATAAATTACCAACCAAGTGTTAAAGTTCATGAAATTTTCTTTTGAATTGTAAGGTAAAACAAATACAGCTTACTTGTAAAATCCTACCAGCAATTAACCTGAACTTGAGAAAAATATCAATAATGTTAGTTAGTTAAACAAGTCACACAAATGTAAGACAGATCTCAAATGAAACATGTTTACTTTCTTCTCCAGAAGTACTAGTACAATATCAAGTTCCCAGCAAGAAAATCACAGAAAATCATCTCAACCATTTGGCATTTCTTACAAAATATTTATTTTGTTGGCTTTTATGCCATAGAAAGGGCAAAACCTGAACCTAAGCCCCTCCCCCTCCTTGTGTGTGTAAACCAGCACACACAAATCCAAGAACTGAGTTTCTAGCTCGGTGGCTCAGTGGCCGGGGCCCCAGGATGGGGTCCGTAGTTAACACACTGCCACAATGAACTGTGCCACACAGCCAGAAACACAGCAGCACAGTCATACTCAGAGACAGCATGTCCAAATCAAAGAATATACCCATGTATCATCTCTAATAATTTCAGAATTACACACTGAATCATACACACAAGAAAAATTAGTTGCTCCATCATAGAATCCTGCACAACATAAAGCTTTAAGTTACTAAACTGTAAGGCTGCTGAATGTCTAATTTCAAATTGTTTTATAAAATAAGTATACTTGCACACATATTAGGCTATGCAAATATCAGTTAAAAGTCTAGAATTATTTCATATTTGAATAAGCAGCGACAAAAGTATTCTCATAAAACAGCAAGATTTACATTAGTTCCTTTTCTTTATTATCATAAAGGTTAGGAAAGGCTAGTCTAAAAGTAACCTTGAAATGATACTATAATTCTACAAGTTAGGTATGCCATTCTGATAAAAAAAGAAAAAAGTCACCCATCACTGGCATATTTTATCTGGGACATTTATCAGATACAAAGAACAGACTAAAGGCTTACGATACAATGCACGCTGTCCGTGCTGGGGCTGGGCTCTGGGCTGCTACTCCAAATCTGGAAAGCAAGCTGACTTCCCTGCCAGTATTTAGAAAGCTCTACTTTCTTTTCTGAATCGTGCCAGGAATCCATCCAGTTCTGGCTGGCCTGCAGAGCAGAGAGGCCGGCAGACAGTAGAACCTCTGTCATTCACCTGCTTTGTCCAGAGCATCTAACCACACAGGTACATGTACATGTGTACTGCTCTGACCCACCTGATGGCAGCCAATGGACTTGACACCACAGTCACAGCCATCGAGACAGGTCCAAAGAACTGAAGTTTTTGGCTGAGGGACAACCAGAGCAGGGCCTCAGGCTCTAAATGAGCATCAACTATGGACAAATGTTGTTTGGAATCTCAATGGCTTAGCCATACCCTAAGGTAAATGATGACATGATGTGGCACAGAATCTTGCATCTTCATTAGTGCAACTGCACATAAAAGGTTTATAAAAGCATTTCACTTACTTACGTTCATATTTAATAAACATGGATGGAGGTCACCAAAGCAAAGTGACAGACCTCTCCTGATCCACAAGAGATTTTGAGGAACTCAAAATATAAGCCACCCACCCCACCCCCTCAAACCTACTACCAAGCCATAAGCCCCCCTTTTTGTATTCTCTCAGTTTAAAAAAAATGATACATTCCATTATCATCTTGAATCAAATCTTGAATTAAGCTTTTGGGCCCTCTCAAGAAACAAACAAAAAAAAAAACTGAAAAAATTTAACGTTTTTTTCACTGAGGCCACACAGGAGAGAAGAGAGAAAGGTGCTTTCCAAAGATCCTTCAAATAATGAGGTCTCCAGAAGCCCCATGAAATACTTTTTTCACCACCTTGATGTTAATTCAACTGTTAAAATTTGCATAGGAGAATTTAAAGGAATTTAAATTGCTAAATGCTTCTACACACACACACATACACACACCAAAATTCCTGCCAAAATACCACCAAGTTCCTGCCAAAATACCACTGTGCTTTATAACTTCTCTCTCGAGTCTCACAGCTCAGCATTAACAGTTATTTAACCTAAAATCTCAACGTCCTCATCTGCAAAATGAGATTACAATGCCTACATGTAGCACACATTTATTACAATGACTGGCCCACAATAAAAAACTCAATAAAAGATATCAATTATCACTATATTCTTGTACACCATTTCCTACAACACAGAGCCATCTAAAATGGTCTCTCGTTTCCATTGGTTCAAGTCAAGCCCTATGTCAAACACACCAGAATTGGAGCTCCCTGTGTGCCACATGCCTGATCTATCTCTACAGCATATGGTGGCACTGCTATAATCATACACTACCAACTCATGTTCATGATGGCTGGAGACACTCTGAACTTGGTAGGAAAAATATGCAGGAGCATTTAAGACCAGGTTCTATATAAGAAGTTTCACGTTATAGGCAAAGAGAACAAGAAGGCTTAGTTTACAAATCATATAACATATGTCAGCAATTCTCCATTTCTGTACCCAATGTTTACTACCATCACCACAGAACCATCACTTCACCAAAAAAGGAAAAAGAAAAGGAAACTAGCAACATGAATAATTTTTCTTTAGTTTCACCAAGGTAAGAAGTAGCTAAGGAGCAGGCACAAATTCAGGGAAAAAAGAAAAAAATAGCATTAAGAGACAAATCCACAAAGGTTAACACATATTCAATTTATGGTTCATCTGTTCAGTGCTCAGGGCAAGTAATAGACCTTGAAATCTAAAATAGATTTCATATCCTTAAGGAATAGATGTTAAGGGTAAAGATCAAATGCTTTACAGAAAACATATTTAGGAAAGCACTAACTGATTCATAAAATTCTCCTTCTGCTCATATTTCAATTTCAAAGGATAAACGCTAGGTTAAGTCAACTTTATTCCATGATCAAATGGCTCTCCACAGTAAAGCAGTGGCTGGGTTTGACATGCAAACCCTACATCTCGTATTAAAAGCAGCAAACACTTCTGCAAAAAGGCAGAGAGAGCCTGCTTGGTAAAATTATCTTCTAGGTATTCTTAAAACTAGCAACAAATATTGCCTGGGTATATGGATTTCTTTTGGGTGGTGGGAGGAATCACTATTTGCTATGACCTACAAAATATTAAAAAAAAAAATGCCATTGAGTAGATCTAAGTCCATTCCCCCAAACTACCCTAAGTATAGAGTCTCACAATACAGAGAGAGACTTAAGTATCAGGAATGAAAAATTATCAGTAAGTTCAGACAATGACCATCAGCCAAAAGAATCACATTTAAAAATTAACAGTCCTAATAGCAGTTTACATCCATAAGAGAGCCAAAAACAATTTAAATACATAAAAATCAATCCTTTCCTTTATACCATAATAGCTGGGAGACAATCTCAGTTATAATAGCAACAAAAAGAAATAATATATTGAGGAATAAACAAATGTGTAACATATTAGTGAAGAAACAATAAAAGTTTACTGGAACTCATAAATGTAGAGGTATTATATTCCCGGAATGAAAAGATCCAGTATTATAAAGTAATCACTTCTCCCTTTACTAAACTACAAATTAAATACAATCAAATTCTTATGGAAGTAGCCTAACTGTCCATCAGTAGAAGAATGGATAAAGAAGAGGTGGTACATATACACAATGGAATACTATTCAGCCATAAGAAAGAAACAAATCCTACCATTTGCAACAACATGGATGGAGCTAGAGGGTATTATGCTCAGTGAAATAAATCAGGCAGAAAAAGACAAATACCAAATGATTTCCCTCATTTGTAGAGTATAACAACGAAGCAAAACTGAAGGAACAAAATAGCAGCAGACTCACAGACTCCAAGAAGGGACTAGTGGTTACCAAAGGGGAGGGGTGGAAGAGGGTGGGTGGGGAGGGAGGGAGAAGGGGATTGAGGGGTATTATAATTGGCACACATGGTGTGGGGGGGATCATGGGGAAGACGGTGTAGCACAGAGAAGGCAAATAGTGACTCTGTGGCAACTTACTACACTGATGGACAGTGACTGCAATGGGGTATAGGGGGGACTCGATAATAATGGTGAATGTAATAACCACATTGTTTTTCTTGTGAAACCTTTAAAAGAGTGTATATCAATGATACCTTAATAATAAATAAATAAATGGATAGATAGATAAATACATACATACATATATATACAATCAAATTCCTATTCTCCCTGCCTCCCAGATCCCCACTCACAAAAAAATAAACAAGGTAGGGTAAAGGAAAGGAGTCAGGCCAATTAATTATAAAGTTCATTTGAAGGAACAAGCATGTTAGACTTACCAAGAAATTGTTTGAAGAAGAATGAGGAAGAACCTGCCCTACCAGATATCAATGCACAGTACAAAGCCAAGGTGGGTACACTCTCTGGAGGACCGGATTCTAACTATTTTAGGCTTTGTGGGCCATACATCTCTGTTGCAACTACTTTGCCATCATAGCTCAAAAGCAGCCATCAACAATATGTTAACAAATGAGTTTGGTGTGTTCCAATGAAACTTAATACAAACTAGGTAGTAGGCCAAATTTGGCCCTTGGGCTATAGTTTGCTGATGCCTGGTATAAAGGTACAATAATTAACACACAGTAACAGTAAGGTACATGTGCAAGAAGCAAACCAATGGAAGACAGTTGATAAATTTATATAAGCACACATATATAATTAATATATGATAAAATGGCATTTCAAATCAGTGGAGAAGAGTTAAGAGGGGCAATAAGCTAGCATGTGAAAAAAATTAAAATTAATCCCAACCTCACCCAAAAGTTACAGATGGAAGGGAAAAGTATTCAAGGCAAAAGAAAAGTTCATATGATGGGCCCAGGGCCCTGCACACTCTGCCTCTACTCATCTCTCCAATTTCATCTCCCATTCATTTTGTTTTTGTTTACTCTTAGCCACAGTGAGCTTCCTGCTATTCTGTGAACATTCCAACACACTCCTACCTCAGGGCCTTCACACATGCTATTCTCTTTGCCTTGAGCCCTCTTCCCTCTAATAATAACACAGCTTGCTCTCACACTTCATCAGGTTGCTACTTAAGTATTGCCTTCTTACAGAACCTTGCCAGACCAACAGAGCCCGTTCTTCACTCTTTATCACCTTATCATACTTTCCTTTTCTTTATATCTTATATTTGTTTGTCATCATCTTCTACCATTAGAATGTAAGCTTCAGGAAGGCCAGGACTTGGTCTTGCCCACTGCTATATAGTATTCTAGTACCTAGAGTAATACCAGGCACATAACAGGTGCTCAAAAATAATGAAATGAATGAATGAACACAGGTACAAAGGCACCATGTCTTAAATTCAATATATTCGAGGCATTTCATGTATAACCACACCATTAGATCTTCAAATGTGAGAAGCAGCATGGTTAAAGAGGAAACTCAAAAGTAAGGCAAAGGCCAGAAATGAATCTGTGAACCCTGCTTAAGACTAGATTTAATCTCTTAAGGACTTGTACTTATTAGGCCACCAGAGTGTATGCAAATGAAAACAGATAAACATGGCACATTCAAGCAGCATCCATAACGGCAATTCATCTATAACAGTTTTACATGAAAACAGAAACATGACTGTGACACAAGACTTTAAAAAAATTTCACCACACCAAGATATGCTCCTGGGATCCTGAGAATACTTAATTCACTGGACCTCTGCCAGGGCAGAGTGCTGGTGGAGAAGTTTGAGAATCACTGCTGGGAGCCTGAGTGCTGCCGCTGTATTCTTTAGAAAGAGGACTGCAAAAACATGTGGCCTGGGTTTACAGGGGCCTTTTGTGAAGACTTCTAGGGGTGAATGAGCTGGGAAAGGGCTTTAAGTGGTGGAAAGTGGAGAGGAGAAATCCAGAGTACAGTGGTATTGTAGAACAACTCAAGCAAAATTCAACTTTATTCACTTGGCAAAAAAAAAGGAAGGAGAAAGAGAGAAGGAAAGAAATTTCAACTGTTCTCTAACTTGCTTTTCTCTTCTACTTAATAACCAGGATGCAGGATACATGAATCTGATAATCATTTGGTTGGTCTCAGTTTCCACACGCCAATCATATTTTATACATCTTACAATATTGTATGAGTCTAGTACTAGTATTTAAAGATGTATTTTTCATAAAACATGGTCCCTAAATGCAAGCCAGCAGCTTCAAACTGGTGCTCAACTGAATCAGTGATGTGTTCCAAAGCTGGAGGAAAGAACTGGCTGTCCTGGGTTTATCAGACATAATGTCCAACAGGGCATCTTCTGAAACTCTTTGCAGTGATAGTTTTAATATGAGTGTTTTTCATCTTACATATGGACTTAGAACTAACCTCTATGTAAAATGTGACTGTACTCAGTAAGGAAAAACAGTAAGACTGCAGTTGAGAGCTAAGAGAGAGGAGCTTAATGTTTCACGTCCTTTTACCAATCCTCCCTATGTCACTAGCTCAAGCAGGGTCAGACAGCTGGGTGTGGCCAAGCTGGGAATACTTCACATCTTCTAACTCCCAATCCAAAGCCCTTTCCTCCATTCTAACTTATTTCTAATCAGAGCAAAAACTCATCTATCTTCATGCTTTAAGAAGAGAAAAAAGCAACAGCATTTCCCTCCCAAAGTTGTTAATAATCAAGCACACAAACTTGGAATAACGGGTTTTTTTAAGTTACTAAAACTGGCCAAATCTAAACAACCTACCAAATATTTTTTAAAAACACATGCAGAAAAGATACCACCAATAACACCAATGTTATTTCTCTTTCAAGTACACTTCCTTCTTCTGGTCTCTAAAAATCATGGAAGCACTTGATAGCTAAATTTCAGTTGACCAATTAGTGAGCAGTGCTCTCAGGTACAAAAGTCTGTAATGCAGCACGATGCCCAGATACATACAAAATAGATGCTTTTTGGTGATAATGAAAATGATTAACTAAACCAGCAAAAGCTCTGAGAGCACAGGCAGCCAGAATAGTGACCACTGTATTGACAAAAAAGTGAAACAAAACTGGACAAAATCAAAGGTTATCAAAATCAGCATGTATTCTAAATATTTCTGGGACAGAAGAACAAGATCTAGCAGAGTAGGACTAGGTTTTCAACAATTGCTTAGAGGTTCCCATAGCCACAGGTGAGATGGCCCATCCTCCTGAAACATCAATTTTACTCAGTGATATGGAGAAAGAAAAAAAAATTGTGGTGTACAGTGTAGGTGAGGTCCACCCTTAAGGATTTTGCCTTTTCTCCTTCCTTCTAGAACAGGAGCCCTTCAGGTAGACTGGGGATGAGAACATCAATGATGTCAAGTACAGACCCCTGACAACCTTTGAGGAACATGCAACAACCTTTGATTTCAGTCAAAGAGATTTTGGAATCGTTACTGCAGCGTAAAAGAAAAAAATCCAAGTCTTCAACACGTCCTTACAAGGCCCTACATGAGCTGACCTAAATCATCTCATTCCATTAGCCTTGCTCACTCCATTCCAGCCACACTCTTCCTTGAATACTCAAGTGAATTCCTACCTCAGGGCCTTTGCATTTAATGTCCTCTAAATGCATACATGACAGGGCCTGACAGTTGACATCACTAAAATATCTACTCAAATGTCACCTCATCAGAGAGGTTTCTCCTGGCTTCCTTACCCAAAGCAGCACCTCCTTTCCTGACGAGATTTGATTTTTGCAGAGCACTCGTCACTTTCTGACATACTGCTTAACAGCTGTAGAGCTATAATTCACATACCATTCAATGCACTCATTTAGAGTGTATAATTCAGTGATTTTCAGTAAAATCACAGTTGTGTGACCATTGCCACAATCTGATCTTAAAATATTTTTATCACCTCCATAAGCAGTCACTCCGCATATGTCCCCTCACCTGCCCAGTGCAGAGCCCTTTAGCACTAGGCAAGCACTAATTGACTGTCTGTGTCTAAAGCTTTGCCTATATTCTAGACATTTTATATCAATGGAATTATATAAATTTGAACCCTTTTACTACCCTGACAGTGTATTTTACATATATTTACATCTCCATCCTTTGTCAGCTCCAGGAAAATAGGGATCTTCTTTTGCTTTGTTCATCACTGAGCCCCAATACCTAGAATAGCACATGACTGGCATATGACAGGTACCAATAAATGCGGGAACAAATGCTTTAGAAGCAATTGATGCATTTAGCAACATACAGATTACTCAAGGACCTCAGCAGACTGCAATACCATAACGGGGGTCCGACTTAAGTGGGGCTAAGGATGGAGCCAGAGGGGAAGGAACAGACTACATCAAACATAACCAGGTTATTCCAGAAGTCTACCTGTGAAGTGGAGACAAGAAATGTGCATGGGACTGAGGGAGCGCTGAGGTTGGGTTTTATAATGGTGAAACCCGAGCACATTTAAAATGCTGATATTTGATCTGCTTAGTGTCCAGGGAGGTGACAGTACCCAATGTAAAGAGCAGATCAGATCACAAGTCAGAGCAGGCCTATATATGAATGCAAATATACACAACACTTGTGATTTTAAAAGAAAAATACAAAATGCAATTTTAAGTAAAAAATATCAGTAAAAATGAGTTCTCCATCAAAATAACTTGGAATATAAAAGTGAATGATTTCACCACAGAAAAAAAGTCTACCTTTTTTTGATACTATAAAAAGTACAGTTTTAAATGATCTACAATACCAATTTACTGCTTTGCATGCCAATTAATAGTCATTTAGCTATAGGAGATGGCACAGGTACATGTCCCATTTGTAAAAACAAATACATTCACATTTGAGACTAAATTATTAAAACATAAAGATTTTAAATTAGTTTTCCATACTGCAAAACTAGGAGAAGCCAAATGGTAGGTTTATGTGTCAGCTTCATGCTATGTGCCCTTTATTGCTACAAGCAGGAATTTCTTTATAAAATCATTAATAACAGTGCCTTCCTCGCTAGGGTACTGTAGGGATTGAGTTAATGCTGCAGTAGGCTTAGCACAGTGCCTGGCACATGATAAGCTCTTCCTGCGTGTTGACAGTGATGTCAGTGAACAGGAATGGATGGGGCCCACAGATCCATTTCACAGAACCATGCATCTTTTGAGCCTTCTCCCCACTAGCCCAAACCAAACCCAGCTAACTGATCATTACTTAAAACGAATCCAGTGGCTGCACATCAGAATCACCTGGAAAACTCAAAAAACCGCTACGGCCCCAATTCAGATCAACTGACCAAACCACAGTGAGATATCACCTCACACCTGTTAGATCAGCTATTATCAAAAAGACAATAACAGGCCATTGGTGAGGATGTAGAGAAAAGGGAGCTTTCATGCACTGTCAATGGAATGTAAACTAGTATAGTCACTATGGAAAACAGCATAGAGGTTCCTCAAAAAATTAAAAACAGAAATACTATATAATTCAGTAATTCCACTTCTAGGTGTTTAACCCCAATCCCTAAAAAACAGAAACACTAATTCTAAAAGATATATGTACCCTATGTTTACTGAAGCATTATTTACAATAATCAAGATATGAAAGCTATCTAAGTGTCCATTGGTGGATGAATGGAAAAGATGTGGTATATGTACACAAAGGAGTATTACCTAGCCATAAAAAAGAATTGAAATCTTGACATTTTCAACAACATGGATAGTTCTAGAGGGCATTATGCTAACTAAAATAAGTCAGAAAAAGACAAATACTATATGCTGCTTCTTATATGTGGAATCTAAAACAAAAAGAAACAAAAACAGAAACAGACTCATAAATACAGAGAACTGGTAGATGCTCGGAGGATGGGGTGGAGGGATAGGCAAAATAGGTGAAGGGGATTAAGAGGTACAAACTTCTAGTTATAGAACAAAGAAGTCACAGGGATGAAAAGTATAGCACAGGGAATATGTCAATATTATTAATATCTTTGTACGGTGACAGATAACTTATACTTATCATGGTGAGCATTTTGTAAGGTATATAAATGTCAAATACTATGTTGCATACTTGAAACTAATATATGTCTCCTATGCTATAATAAAAAAATTTTTAAATAAATAAAAATTAAAATAGGAATGGGGTCAAGGATGTTTCTCAAGCAGCCTAAAGGATTCCACGTGCAACCAGAGTAGGTAGTCTATGCCCACCCTCAAATCCCTCAGCACAGAAGGGCAGGAATCCAGCTTATTCTCTGGTACCCCACCAGTACCTAGGGAAAAAGAAATAAAGATCCATGGAATAGGTAACAAGGCTGACAAGCCAGGTAGAAATTAAAAGAAACAAAGTAGCAGTGAGAAAGGTGTTACCCTCCTTCTCCCCATCAATAAATATTTGCTATTTACAAGGCACAAAAGCCAAACAGGTGAGCCAGTGAAAGGAGAAAATTGATAAGGGGTGGGAAGCAGGTCATTGTAGGTGACTCAGCATTTTCACTGAACACAGGATCCTAAATTCAAGCCATCCAAGCATACCTATGCTGACTTTTTCCTACTAACTCTCCTAGGACCCATAAAAGAGGCCGGGAAAAGAACCCATTCACCTGAAAGAGGCAGCGTGCCACCTCACACTGTCATCCCCTGCACAGCCTGCCCTGCTAGTGCCATCTCAAAGGAACCGGCCACTTCAGGACACCCGGGCAGGCTGCACTCCAAATTTGACAAGATACAAAAGGCCCTAGATTCAGTCCCTTTTCCCCACCCCACCCCCTGAAAGAACACAGATCCACTCAGTAGTTCAGAGTAAAAATCACCCTTTAATCTCACTCATGTTACAAGAGCCCAGATTTAAGTTAAAGAGTACAACTGTGGTATCGGAAAGCACTGGGTTAGAATCCCAGCTCTGCAACATACTAGCTGAGCGCCATGCCTGTTACTAGTCTCACTGTGCCTCAGTGTCCTCACCTGTGCAGCCGGCATACAGGCCCCTCTCCACAGGCCGCGGTGAGGATTAAATGAGATGGTGCGTGCCAAGCACAGCACTGCCTCCTACTGTGCACCAACAAAGGTTCATTTTAATCCCTGTTATTGTACTGTAGAAAAGACTGTATGGCAGACGGAACCCAGAAGATTAAAAAGTAAAGACAGGGCAGAAGGGATGACAAGGTGATGGGTCTTTAAAACTAGAACTTCAATTGCTGGCTGCCTGGGCTTGAATGTACATTTATCCTTCTCAGCTTCCTGTTCAATTAAGAAAAAGTAATCTGTGGTCTAATTTTGGGAATGGCATCTGTAGGAAGAGATATCAAAAAGGAAAAAGACTTAAAACTTACCTTCAATTACAGAAAAAAAGGAAGTAATTTCAAAATGTTATACACAAACTTATGTTAGTGCTCTACTAAAAAGTAAGCTTCCTGTTTTCTAGCTTTTATTCAATGTTGTTAGAGATCTCCTGTATTTAAAAAAAAAATAAAGTGTGCTTAAAAAGAAGTTAATATATATGACTATTTAAAATAAAATCTAAACTGAAAATGACTATTTTATCAGTAGGTTAAAAATAATATATATGAAATACTTTCTTTGCTCCAACCAGTTCCCCAGTTAGGATTTGATATAAATGCCTACTGTCCTTGGGAGTAAACTAAAGGAGGTGAAGAAGAGGAGTGGGAACCAAGGAATTCACCCTAGATCCTGATCCTGTTAGGATCCATTCCAAGAAGAAAAGAACCAAAAGCAAAACAGAGAAATCTATCAACCGGCTCTGCTATCATCACTCACAGGCCAGTAACAAAATATGGAATTCTAACATACCAGCAGGGTTACTGCAAGGATTAAACGGAAAGTGCAAATAAAAAGCTGAGTAGTATTTCAATGGCAGTGGTGGGGCACCTAGACCCTGGAGTCAGAATGCCTGAGTTAGGATCTCAATTCACCACTTAAAGCTGTGTGACCTTGAGAAGGTTAGTTAACCTTTCTGGACTTCAGCTTCCTCATCTGCAGAATGGGGATAGTAACAGTACATAACCTACTTGAGAGGGCTGTTGTGGGGATTAAAGGAGTTAATGAGCAAAGCAGTTGGCACAGCCCCATATAATCACCCCAAAGGTGTTGGTCCCTCCCCATTCCCCTTTGTTCCCCTCTCCCTATGCTCCACTTCTCTGACTTCTCTCTTTCCTTCCCACTCATAAACCCTCCTGGGTACCACTCTTCAGCCCTTCCCCACCTCCCCCTCCACCGCCCCCAGCTACCCTTCTGCTGCCACAGTGCTCCCATTCTCAACCATGCAGCTTCCTTTGCTGGAAAAGCACCCTACCACACAACCTCAGGCACACGTCTCCCCTCAAAGCCTAATGAGGAGTCTGTCATTACACAATAATCATTAGCAACTAAAACAGAAAAGTGCCAAGCACTTCTCTAAACACTTTGTGTGTTGCATCTCATTTAATCCCTGGGATCCCTTCTGATCTTGCCTCCCACTTCTTTCTGCCACCCCCAGGCCACTCCAAGCACACCAGCCTCTTTCCTAGTCCTCAAAAACAGGCATGCTCCCAGCTCAGAGCCTCTGCATTTGTGTTCCCTCTGCCTGGAGTGCCTCCTCCCCTCTATCAGGTCTGAACTGAAAACCTCCTTAGTGAGGCCTTCCCTGGCATGCTACTTAAAATTACAATATCCTCCACTCCCTCTCCCCTCCCCACTCACACAACTGTGCTCTCCAGCTTCCCTGTTTTAACTTTCTCCACTGAACCTACCACTCACTACTTGACGTACTACATGATTTACCTGCTTTTGATCTGCCTCCTCCCCCTGAGAGGATGAAAACTTCATGGAAGATGAAGAACAGGGCTGGTATAGCAAGTGTTCAGTAAACACTGCTGGCAGAACAACTCCAGATCCTGCAGTGGGTATGTTCCATACACCAGGACTCTGAAATATGCATAGTCCCATGGACACAAAGCAAATAGATGGCAGAGCAAGGATTCGAATTAACTACAATGCTTTCCTGCTTCACAGCCCGACCCAGACAACAATTAAAAGACATCATTCCGTTCATGAAGCAAATCTTAGCATTATACATTTTTGAGCCACTCAGAAAAGCCATTCCCTGGAAAACCTTTTAAAAGAACAAGTCATCTGACTCTATACACAGTTACATGTGGTAACATATTATCAGATTTATAATTTATATGACACTGACAGTTCTTCCCATTTAATAGTTCAGTTTAAAAAAAGATTTATCACACCTTTTTATACTGTAATATCCGCACGAATAGGGAAATGACAAATCATTGACTAACATGGAGGCGGCCTAAAGTGATATATATTAAAAACCAAAAATTGTGGTGGGAGATGGAAGTGAGAAGTACAGACTGAAAGGGACACTTGTAGGTAACAAAAATGTTCTGTATCTTAATTTTAATAGTGGTTACACCAGTATAGATATTTATCAAAAGTCACCAAACTGTACACTTAAAATGTGTACAATTTTTTTTGTATCATTTAATCTATAATTACATGAAGAACATTGTTTACGAGGCTCCCCCCTTCACCAAGTGCCCCCCACAAACCCCATTACAGTCACTGTCCATCAGCATAGTAAGATGCTGCAGAATCCCTACTCATCTTCTCTGTGTTGTACAGCCCTCCCTGTGCCCCGCCCCCCACTACACATGCTAATCATAATGCCCCCTTTCTTTTTCCCACCCTTATCCCTCCCTTCACACCCATCCTCCCCAGTCCCTTTCCCTTTGGTAACTGTTAGTCCATTCTTGGGTTCTGTGATTGTGTTGCTGTTTTGTTCCTTCAGTTTTTCTTTGTTCTTATACTACACATATGAAAAATGTGTACAATTTTATAGTATGTAAATTACACTCAATAAAGTTGACTAGAAAGCAATTAGGAATATAGATATGAATTTTGACTAAGTACTGTACCAAAAAAACCACAAGCAATATTTCTGTGGCTAATATTCCCAAGTTAGGTCCAGAGAGATGCACTGGCTCCTGAACATCACATCTCTACAGCTGTTTTTTTAAGGACAAAGAGGTGATTAGAAGACAGCAGTAAAGAGCGCCAGATGACAAGACGCAGTGGGCTGGCTGATGTGCGCTCAGAGTCCTGGCTGGCCACCAGGAAAGGCGGCTCCCACGGCCCACAGAGAGCTGGCTCACTCCTTCAGGCCTTTGGGCCACCTCCGGCAGGACTCTTGGACTTTGAACAGAGTCCAACAAAGGCCTCCCCCACATACTGACCAGTGACAGATCTGGTTGTTGAATGTTTAGCTGTCAGAAACTAACTAGTTAATTTGAACAAACTGGTGATTTTTTTTAAAGGGCTATAAACTATTGGATAGTTCACAGAATCTCTATGAATTCCAGAAAACCAAGCTACACAACCAAAACAATGCCTAAGGGCACATAGCAGAGTATACCATCGACGCAGCCAGGGCCACAGTTGGCAGCTGCCACCACTGTCCATCCTCTCCAAATGGCCTCCAGGAACCCTGACTTCTTCCCATCACATCCTTCCAGCTTCAGATACACACTCTGGAGTGGGTGTGTCTGAGCAGTTCTGCCTGAGAAGGCAGGAAATTCCAGATCAAAGGAAGACTGACAATGCCCCCACAGACACAAATGGATAACACACCGTCTCCGAAAACACCATGATACAGGCCAGCGTGTAGTAAAAGGCTTTCAAAAAAATATTTACAAGAAAAAAATCCTCAAAGATGGAGCTAAAAGAATGATACCCAGAGGTGATGCTACTTGGTGGGGGAGGGATGTCTTTTTCATACCATTTGGTGTTTTACACAGTATACTAATTACTTTCAAAAAGTACAAGCCTACCTTCTTAGATTGAGAATAGCTCATTAACACCATTTCTAACTAAAAGAAAAGCAATTCAAATCTGAAGTAGCAAATACTTTGGCAGAATACCGGACACAACAGAAGAAAGATCTTAAGAGCTGAAACAGTCATGCAATGATTGCTAAAATACATGGTTCTATTTAAAATATATTTCAATACCTTCTTCTACTTATGGTATATTTTTAAACTGTATGTTCTAATTAAACAAATAATCTCAAGAGGTACTTGTAACCTGAATATCAGAATGAGAACAAAACAAAACAAGCTATGGAAAGCTATTAACATTAATTTAAACTGACCAACTACAAAAAGACACCAACATTAATGTCAGATTCTCAAAAAATTCACCTCCAACTAACAAAGTTTATTTTCTAAACGAAGAAAGCCTTCCTGCAGTCTCAATGTACTGTTAACATTAACAGAGAAACCTTTAGGACCAGACTCTGGTCATAAAACAAGAAGAGGGAAAAAAAGCAGGAAAATCCTAGGTCCGTGTAGGTCAGACCTGTTAAACCCTGCCTTAACCTTCTCCACACAGGGGTCTTATGCTCCAGATCTTTAATAGAAGTGTGCACATTTGCACATAGACTCCTGCTCCCTCAGCACATTGTCTACATTTTACTCTCTCCTTAAGAATTTCTCCATGCAGTAGACATTCTTAAAAATGACATCTGTCTGTTAAAGTGGTTTGCATATGGCTGACTTTATCAAAAAAGGCAGAGAATGAATAAGTGAAAGTTTGCATTCCCTGAAGAGAAAGCTAAAGACTCAAAAGCATGCTAAATAGCAGGAAGAAGAATTAAAATGCTTCCAATAATTCACTAACTATTCAACAGTTGGCCATTTAGGTGCAAGTCAATACATACTTTACCACCTAGGCAAAGCATCATTCTGGAAAATGAAGGGATACTAAGTAATAATCCCAGATCTGAAGGGGCTAATCATCTAATTGGGGAGGGGACAAATGAGTAAACAAGTAGCAATTATTATGTAAGATAAAAACTAAAAACAGAAGTAAACAGTACTTCGGAGATTCAATGGAGGGAAAAAGGAGTCGGTTAGAGAGACAACATGGAACATAGTTCAGAACAGTTTCACACAAGCAGTACTGAGGCCAGGGGACCAGGGGGCCAGGAGGCAGCAATCCAGGGGGAAGAGTCTGAGCTTAAACTACAGACTGGTTCAACCCCAGGTTCTTAGGAGTCTGTATTTATCTCAGTAAGCAACTGGGAGCCCTCAAGGTTTTTGAGTAGGGAAACCATACGGACAAAGAGGCCTTATCTGGTGATACAAAAAATAGGATCAGACTTTTGGTGACAGCGATAGGTATGGGAAAGGGAGAACAGGCATGAGAAGAGGTGCAGCCTCTCTTTCTCACTACCAACCAGGGCAAGAGCGTGAGAGCTTCCAGCCTGGGTTGGTAAATAAACTGCAATTTCATTTGCCAAATGACTAAAGTTAATTGGTCTTGTTTCCCTCTTTGTTTTGGCTACCAGGAAGCTCAGAGCCAAATATATGGCCTATTTCTAACATACGGCAAGCTTTTATGTGTAGCCTATAAATCTGTTAATCTCCTTCTTAACAGGACTTTATCTATATTTAGTAAGTCACCTTTAATTAATTATTTAAGAATAAGGCAGAAAATATATCAACATATAAAAAAGAATTGAGACCAAGCCAGAGACAGTTGGACAAAGTAGCTGGCTCAGGGATACAAGCTGTAGGCTGCCAACCCAGAGCATTCTCCTCACCCTTCTTCCACTCCAGAGGCCACATTCCACAACAGAAGCTGAAAAATGTCATACTTTTCAACCTCCCTCACACGTAACAGTGGCCTGAGATCAGTTCTGCTCCACAGAATTGAAGGGGAAGTCTCCAAGATGACCTCCTGGAAAAGACTCCACTCTAATAAGGAGGAGTTTCTTACATAAGCATGATATCTGGTAATACAGCAACCATGTTACAAACACTAGGTAATGAGCCTGAGGCTTTTGATAAGCTAAAATATTAAGAATAGAGGTGGAAAAAGATGCAAAGAGCCTAGAGTCTTAAAAGACATCAAGACACTGCACCACCCTTAGAACAGTCTCTCTCTACACTTCTTGCCACTGGACAATGAACTCTATTATTTAAGCCATTTTTAAGTTAAGTACTTTCACCTCACAATGCAGAGATCAAATCATGAGATCAGTTTCTGACAGGTTTGTTTTTATTTTGCTGAGCTAACGAGATTATTATTATTGAAATGAGAATAATGCGAACATGTACTAAGAATCAGAAAGCAATAAGCTATAAAAGTGACTGGGGGCAGCTAAAGATTAAAAACAAAAGGATGTAATAAGAAGTAACATTTGAAGAAATGTTATCAAGTGTTACTGAGGGCACTTCTTGAAGGCAGGAAGAAAGGAAGAAAAGAGTAAATGCACAGAGGTTCTCTAAGATGGAGAAAATGAGGGAGACTTTCTTTTCTGGCAAAGCTATAAGCAAGATAACCTAAAAATCCTTCCCAATATAAAACAGTCAAAAAATTCTGGGTAAAGTGTAAGAAACATCTCTTAATGCTAAGTTCACAAGGAAATAAAGGACCTCCCCCAAAGGCCAAAAAAAAATCAAAGAAGAACCTAAAAGCCAGAGTAGAAAGTATAAGCTGATTGTGTATGGGAACCTAGGGTTTAGTGAGCTTGGAAGGGGTGATTATATGTGTTGTAAAGGGCACCTGCCTTTCGGTATGTAATAGAAAAAAGAAAAAGGGAAATAACTACCCTAACATTTTCTTTAAAAACACCATCTTGAAGACAATTATAGTTCTTGTTTTCAACTTCATACATTTTTACCCCTTATGAATAAAGCAAATTCCGGAATTAAATGCATATTCTAAAAAATGTACATATTATATATTTACACATCACAAAGGGTTTCCTGGATATTTCACCACAAGACTAAGTAAACTATAAGCTAGATATAAATCTTTTCCCCCAAAACACACACTGCCCAATTTTTCAATCATTATTAAAAGAACCATCATTTAATCGAGTTTAAAAGTTCAGTATATCTTTAACCATACTATAAGGTTTCCAAATCCTAGTACTTCTTGGTATGACTTTCATCATTAGGGTTATTTTATTATTCTACTTACTATGCTACCAATAGTCTCATAATACCTTATACGTCACCTAAAAATAATGTCATCTCTAAGCCAATCTTATGACCCTCTATATGACAGATTTTGGAGTCACTGCAAATAAATGGTAATGGGAACTGGCAAAACATGTGGGGATTGGGGACTGTACTGACTGGGGGGACTGTCTCTAATATTAAGAGGCGGAAAGAAGGAATTACAGGTGCAGCTAAAAACAAAACAAAAAAACCCCACCAAAACCTCTTACAATCCTCCACTGAGTTTACCTTCCTCTAGTCTCACTTCCTGCCCACATTTCTTTGAATATTGAAGGCATAATATATTCCTTTTGCACATCCTCAAATTTTCATGCTGGCTTTACAAATGGGCCCATTTCCACTCTAAATTCCACTATGCCACCTCCATGATTCAATTTATTCCAAGGCCATCTTTTTTCGAAAAGTCCACTCATCTTTGGGCAATCCGAACATCCCAAGACATACAACAGATAATTTATATAATTTCACAAGGGTTACATTTGTCTCCAAAGCATTCCCAGACTTATGTAACATCGAGCCTTTTAACCTAGTGTTCACAAACATACTTGGATACAAGAAATACACCATCCTAAATGCTGTTTTAGATTGTGTTGCATCTTGAATGTTTTTCCACAACCTACGTGCTAGGTGGTTCTAGATTAAGCATTTATACTGCAAATAAGGCTACGAAATGCAGGTGGTAGAACTCGGAGATCAAGAACCCAAGTATGAAAAGACAGCTTGAATTGGTTCTTCCCCTCCCGCTGATACAGGGACAGGAGTTGTGAACCGCTGAGTCCCAGGAGACTGAAGCTCCACGGGTGAGCACGCTTAGGTCCACCGGGAATAAAGCGAGTTAGCAGAGCAGGGAGGCTCCAGCGGACGCGCTGCATTCTGGGACTGGTTTCCACAGTTACCCACGTGCACCCAACCCAACCCGGGCCCGGACTCCAAGATCCAGAATTCCGCGGGAGCGCCTTTCCCCTTCACACCGGCGACTGGAGCCAGACCCTAAAGGAAACCCCTAAAGCGCCCACCCCGCTTGCCAAGCAGAGTTCGCGCACCGCGGAGCCTCCGGCTCGGCTCTCCCTGCAGGGAAGCGGGTCCTGAGGCACCAACTTCGACACCTGACGACCAGAAATTAGATAACTGCGTCACAGACTGCCAAACCTGCGGACGGCCAGGGTCCCCAACACCTCCCCTGTGCAAAAACCCCACCTGGCCTCCAGGGCCCGACTCCTCCGACTACCGCGGCGGAAACCCCGCAGCCAGCGTCCCTGCCCCGCCTCCCAGTCCCGCAGCCGGAGCCCACGCCCGCGCTGACCTCGCTTCCCGCCGCTCTGGAGGAATCGCGGCCAGCGCCAACCTCGGGGCACCTCCCCGCCCCCTCCATCTCAGACCCACCCCCTCCTCTCCCCGCACCCTAGGCTCAGGGCTCCCCGCTCCAGGGACCCTGCCACGCTGGGAGTCACCTCCCCCAAACAAGAGTCTGGCATCTTCCCCCAGCCCCGCGCGGACAGATTCTGGACGTGACAGTGCCCCCCTTGCCCCAGACCTTCCCGATCTCCCTTTTCTCCAAACTATCTCTTCCCCCACACTGCACCCCCTCTACCCCTGCCCCCATTCTGTCACTCCAAACCGTCCCTTCCTTCCTTTCCTCTAATTACCCGATCTTCCCAACACCTGCTCCACCCTGTTACCCCAGCGTCCGCCCCCTCTCACACTCGGCTACCCCACAACCTTTCCTATGCCCCTCCCGCCTACCAGATTCCCCAAGTATCCCACCACACCCCAGTCCCTCCCACCGTCTCGCTCTCCCGTTACATCAGCCCTCATCTTGCCTGCCCTCCGGCCCCGCTCGGCCGTTGTCCCCATTCCCCCGCCGCATTGTTCCCCCCACCCCCGCCAGCCAGCCCTTCTTCCCATTGTCCCCGCCCCCGCGGTCCCCTCACACTCCGTCTTTCTCACCAAACCGCCCGCACCGCTCAGCCCCAAGGAAATCCTCACCCCTGCACGCTCACTCCCTCTCTCACCAGGCCGGTGCCACCGCCGGGCCCAGCCCGCTAGTGCCCGCCGCCGCCTCCACCTCCATTCACCCCGGACACTACGGTCCCGGCCCTTCATCGCACGTCCCGCCCCCCTTCCCCCAACACTGAAACGGAGCCAGTCCCCACCCCCCACACTCCCGCCTACCCAGCAGACCGGCCCCTTCCCCTAACGCCCGCCCCCGCCCCGCGCTGCCCGCAGCGTCACCACCCGCCCCGGCTCCGGCCCCGGGAGGGGAAGGGGTGGCTCCCGGGCAGGGGCTCCCGGCGCGTTTCGGGACAGGAGGCACGGGTCGGGGACTGCGGGAGCCGAGTGGCGATTGCTAGCAGCCGCCCGCCCTGGCCCGCTGGCTCTGTTACTCACTGACAGCAGCAGCATCCGAGTGCATTTTCGAGCAGCTCACTCCCTGCTCGCAAACCCAGGCTTCCGCGCTCGCCTCGCCGTCCCCCCACCGGCTCCCCGCACCTCGGCTCGGAGCAGAGGACCCGCCGCCAGGCACTCCCGACCCGCCCACCTCGCCTCCATCATTGGCTGAACCTTGGTTGAGGAACCGCCCGGCCGCAGCTCTCATTTGACAAAGGGAGTGCGGAGAGCACCGGTCTGAAGCTTTCAAGGAGGCCCCGCCCCCTGATGTCCAATGTGGTTGGTCCGAGCGCCTGGTCCGGTAACGCCCCTGGCGGAGACCACGCTCTGGAGCAGCAGGTTGGACCCAGCTGCCGTCACTCAGCCCCTGGGGTCCGAGAGCGCGTGGAGGGGCGAGGCTGGGGATTTGGTCCGCCTTGACCCTGAAGCCCCGCCCCGTCGCGGGCGGGATTGGTGGCGCTACAGACCAACGGAGAAGGATGGGTAGGCATCTGAAACAAAGCACGCGTGGTGTTCTCCTAAGAACCGAGACTGGGAAGTGCGGTTGGGGCGGCTTGCATCCCACTACATGGAGTGGCGGAGTCAGCCCACACCTCGCGCCTTGCGCGGCGCCTCCGGGTCTCCAACTTGTCTTGGACGCCTCAGAGCTGCTCTCTGCAGGAGCACGGTCCGCGCCGTACTTGGACTACCTCTCTTGCTGCTGTTTCCTATAGCTGGAAACTGGATAAAGAATCGCCGTGTCTTCGTTTCCAGCAAACCCTCTGCCGAGGAACAAATCCCCATTTCTTGGAAAACAATCCATCTTAACCCGTTTGTAAAAAGCACCTCTTTTCCAGAATCAACACGAAGGTACAGATATTGTCTGTCATACACACATCTGTACACCCCCGGTACGGCATCCAGGAAGTCCAGGGCCACGCTGTGAGCTTCGGGCTCAGTCTAGCAGGCAAGTCATGGAGCAGGTCACCGGACCTCGAAGGACATCTAGCTCAAGCTGAGAGAACCTAAGTCGTTGACACAGGGGTCATCATTTGGCTTTTACGTGAAAGAGGAAGGTGTTGATTTAAGGGAATTCTGACCACTTGAGTTTCCTAAGTCAAGAAGTCACACCATTTTCATGAGTTGTGGCCAGTTTTTCAATGCTTTCAAACCAACTTATCACATTTACCATAATATAGTCGCAGAATAATATTCTAAGATACTAACAGAAGGTCGCCCCTCCTACCCCAACTATAGCACGCACATACCACTTCCCTGTATCCCAAAGCCCTGCCCCTTACGGTGGCCAGGGCATTCCAGGATCCTGACTCTGGGAGTGGATGACGCCACAAACAGCTAGTTGCAAAATAGCAATAGTTTTGGTTTTAGAATTCTATAGCCAAAGCGTGTGAGTTTCAACTGGGTTCTGAAATTTAGATTTCAATACAAAAACAAAATATTTGAAAGAACAGGATAAAACCAGTTCCTGTCTAAACCACTTCTCTTGTAAAATACTCCATCTTTCTTAATCCCTAATGTCTCATTAATAGATTACATCCTTATAATGTTATGTCTATCATATTTCTATCATTCAAACATTTATGAATCACTTCAGCTAATCAGGGAGTCTCAGAATTGACCTAAATTTGTCCACTTCAGGTTCCTTCTCAAGACAAGAATCTCCTCAGTATTGATGATCTTTTAACCTGACCTTTAATCTGTCGGGTCTAGCTTCAGAAATGTGTAAGTACCTCTGCATTCTAAGATGAGCCATTCCTTGTTGGGCAGATCTCATTGTAAGAATGTCCTCCTTACTCCTAGCAGAAAAGCTGCTCCTACATTCTTTAACCCTTGTATGTTTGCAACATCTTTTACATCTAGGAAATAAATTATATCTAATTTATATAAGCTCATAATACTTTGTATATATAATATTTGTATGGTTTTTTTACTGCTTATCATGGTGCTTAAAGGATTGAGACACAGTTGTTTTGCACAGAAATGGGCTTGCTTCTTGACCCCTCTAAATTAAAATGAGCCCACAATTAATTTATTTTAGGTAGCCATTTGCTATATTGATTAATTAGAAGCAAACTATAATTATGTATGTAATGCTAAGTTACATGAGGGACCTGCTATCTGCTTTGTCCCAGCACTCCACTGGAGCATGGTGTCCATAAAAATTTATATAATATACAACTGTGTTATTTCTCAGCATCACTTTCAGTTAGGTCAATATGATTATTTTCAAATAAAAAACACTTAGTAATTTACACAGCTGTTTATAGTGGGTCAGCTACAGCCTAGAGATTGAGAGGCAAAACTCAGGGCTAACCCTCACTGCTGTATGTATTTTATGAATAACAAAACAGATGTAATTAAGTGACTGTATACTATTCTGCAAATATTATCCTGTCATTTGTATAATCCACAGATTATACACCTTATATACCTTTGAGGGCAGGAAGCTTGCTATATTTATCTTAATGTCCCTGGCACCTAGTACAGTACTTTTAAATAGGCACAAGTTAACTGTTTCTTAAAGTGAACTGAGTGTTGACTGTAATATGAAATTTTAGACCTGGAAGGAACCTTGGAGATTATCGAATCCAACTTCCTCGTTTTAAGAATATGAGATTTGAGGTCCAAAGGAGTTAAAGGTCTAATCCAAGTCATTCAGCTAGTTAATAACATAGCAATAATCAAACTCAAATTTCCCAACTCCTAGAGCAGGTCTTTTCTCCTGTACCACACTGTCCAATAACAAAGCTTCATATTCCACTAGTCTCTTTTCCCATTTGAAAGTTATATCAGTCTAATACAAATTCTATACTTCAAAGCTGGATTGCCATCTCTCTTATGAAATTCAATTAGGAATTTTTTCAGTATATAATACAACATTTCATTTTTTTCCTCATTAATGTCATTCCCAAATAATTTGATCTCTGTGGGAATGTTTACTGAGATAATAATGTTACACTTCTGTGCATTTATATTCAAATCCTTGAAGAAAAAAAATAAATAATTGTCTTGGGACTGTTATGGTAGAGTAAAATTTTTTTCCAAGTTCTACAAATCCCACCATAGCATGCTTTTCCTGCATGTGTTGGGTTGAGAATACAGAATAGAGAATGGCACAATTCTAAAGACTGAAGTAAATCTGGGCCTGCTTATAGACAAATAGGTAAATGTACAGCTGGTAAGATGTGAAGAGAAAACAGCAGGGAGGAATTAATTTGGCCTCAGATTGCAATGAGAGAGGATGTAGATCCCTACTCCTAATAAAAAGTCAAGATTCATGGGTTTACAGCAGTGAACAGGAAAAAGTCAAATGTATCTGTAGAGGTCAGGATAGTTTATTTCTCCAAACTCATAACTAACTGACAATTTGCTGACCCCAGTGATAATATTTTTAATGCTTTCCAATGTGATAAGTAGGCACTACTCTTACAGTGCTTTGCTTGTAAGTTGCTACACCTAACCTCACAACGCCATAGTAGGGTGCTAATATCCCCTGTTTACAGATAAGTTAACTGAGGCTTAGGGAGCTCCATTAATTACCCATTCAGCTATAAGTAGTGGTGTCCTTAAATAGTCAAATTCCCTGTGCTGTTATGTCCCCTTATTGGGCTTCAGTTTCTTCTCTTTTTAATCAGGTTAATACATGCTCTACTTACCTGAGAGATTTATTTACAAGGATACAATAATGTGGATGTGAAAGTGCTTTTAAAACATAGTGAATCCTGGCCTCTTTCTAGAGTTGAATATTAGCCAGTTGGGCTGCTTTTGTGGATAAATATTATGAAAAATATGACTCAGAAGGATTCTTTCCAGGTAACTACATCCTTCTTATCTATTTTATCCTTTTGACCTTATTTCAACAGCACCATGTAATTCATGGTATATTATTAGTGAGATTACTTATCAGAATATCTCATAAGGCTCTGCTGAATGTCATAAAGTCACTACTTTGATACATAGGTGAGAGGAGCAGCCTCCTCAGGCTACTGGAATTAACCTCTTAACCATTGAAGCCTGTGTTGTTTGGAACCAGTTTCCACTCTTAAACCTTCAATTTCATAAGAACATCACTGTAACATATGTTGCTTTTCATATGTATACATAAACAGTTTTGCAAGTAGCTACATGGCAGATTCTACTAGGGTAATAAAAATGTTGATTTTGTTTTTCAGTACCTGCATAGAGTCACATCCCACTTACCAGGTTAATAGAAAAAGTGTATAAGTAGACATTTTCCTCATTGTCACCAGCAAGGACAGTCTCTCCTCAAAAGTGATAACAATTGACAAGATGAAAAGATGGCACTGCTGGCCATCTATCTTGCTTTTATTTATTACACTTTTTCTTTCATCAGCTACCTTTTCCCCTGCCTGTCTTATGCTGGAAGTCAGAACACTGCCTATTAAACACAACCAAGTGCCCTCTTTATAATCACTACTGGTTACTTCATAGAATTGATACCCTGTCATGTGGGGTTATAATGCACATTCAAAGAACTTGCATTTTTTTCATCAGCCTCTGTTGGGGCTATAATGTAACCTCCCAAAAAAATCCTTAACACACGGAACTTTCTGGACCCAACTCTACCCTGGGCATTTTTAGCCTTGGGAGCACTTTTGCCATTTTTTTCTGAAGCAGAACATTGGCTTTTTGGAGCCAGAGAGCCTGGATTAAAATCCCATTGGTGGAAAGCATATGGAGGTTCCTCAAAAAAGTAAAAATAGAAATAACATATGGCCCAGTAATTCCACTTCTAGGAATTTATCTGAAGAAAACAAAATGTCTGATTTGAAAAGATAAATGCACCCCTATGTTTATTGCCGCATTATTTACAATAGCCAAGATATGGAAGCAACCCAAGTGTCTATTAGTAGATGAATGGATAAAGTAGATGAAGTGGTATATATACACAATGGAATATTATTCAGCCATAAAAAAGAAAGAAATTATTCCATTTGTGACAACATGGATGGACCTAGAGGGTATTATGCTAAGTGAAATAAGCCAGGCAGAGACAGACAAATACCATATGATTTCACTTATATGTGGAATCCAAAAACAAAACAAAACAAAATGAACAAAACAGCAATAGACTCATAGACACTGAGAAGTGATTGGTGGTTACCACAGGGGAGGGGTTGGGGTGGGTGAGTGGGGTGGGTGTGGGAGATAAAGAGGCACAAAATCTCAATCATAATATACATTAGTCACAGGGATGAAAGTACCACATAAAGACAGTACTTCTGTAGCATCTTTCTATGTTGACAGAGAGTAACTACACTAGTTGGAGTGAACATTTAATAATATAGATTACTATGCTATGTACTTGAAACCAATACAATACTGAATATCAACTACACTTCAATTATATATATATATACACACACACACACACACACACACACACACACACACACACACACATACATAAAATCCCGTTGGCTCCACCAGGTAAGAAGACAGATTACTTCGTATCACTGTATATTTTGGTTCCCTCATCTGCAAAATGATGACAGTAACAGGAACTACCTCATAGGTATGTTGTGAGGATGAAATGAATGAATAAATACAATTTAAGCACATAAAAGTATGTGGCTCAATGAATGTTAGCTGGAGTACTGTTCACATTCTTAAATAAAGCATCTGGCTTGTCAGCCCAAATATTTCTTTTCCTCTAAGCTAGTCCCTAACTTTACAGTTGCTCTGTTTTATTAACTTGACTTACTTCCTCCTTTCTAGAGTTGACAGTGAACACTGAATTAGGACAGAAATGTGTCCTTCAGCAAGACATGCCATCAATGTTAAATTAGCCTAATTTGATACTGAAATGTAAGACTACACAGAAAAGAAAAAACTTGAGTACACAATATCCATGCAAAGTCATTCACACCCTTTGAAAACTTACCGAAAACTGGTTGTTACTGGAAGTTCAAATGGATGTAGGAAATTCCTGCGGATATAGAAAGATGGTACTCTAAACAAGTAAACAGGTTGTGATAAATTACAGGGGATTCTGCATGAATACAGACATGTATTAGGTTTCTATAGTGAATAATTTCTCTTCCTTGTAGTTTGAAGTAATATTACTCTTCCCTGTGAGCCACATTTACTAGTATAAAAGATTTTTAATCTGCTATCCCAGAGGCAAAGGCAAAATGTCTTTAATTATTACCCTTGGGTGGCCTGAATTAAAACACAGACCCTACCACTTACAAGCCCTTGAATAGGCATTAAATTTGCCTGGGCCTCAGTTCCTTCATCTACAAAAAGGGGAGTAATACCTTCAAGGGACAAAGAAGGGCTAAATAAGATAAAATATGTAAAAGCATTTGTAAGAGTGGGAGAGGGAAGCAGGAATGAATGCATGAGCACCAATTAAGCGATGCTTTCACATATTTCCTTGTGAACCTCATGCAGTCTTATGAGGTGCAGTTGGCTACTTTCTATCTTTAGGACTATTTCAACTAAAAACGAACCTGTAGTTTAAAATGTCTAGAAAAATTGTTTTTTTATGAAGCAGCCATCTTAGGGATCTCTCAGAAAAGCTAAGAGTTTTCCAATTATATCAAGATTTGACATCAGTATTTCAATTTCAATTTCATTTAGCAGTGAATTTTTTTTGCCTTTCCTAGATATAGAGAAAATTGTATTTATTTTAGAAACTATTTCTAACTTCCAGGATTTTTTGATACACTACTATTAGGATCACATGAATAAGCCTGTTTTTGCTAATCTTTTTCTCTAGCACAATTATAAGATGCCTAAACCGACACTTTTCTTTTTTACCCAGGGCCTTTTATTTTATGGAAATCACACCTGCCTAGGGATTTAACAGAGAATTTGAATTAAAATGTATTCATTACCACATGTTCTTCCCTGAATTGGGTATTTTCACCTTATTTGCAATAAGCTAATCAAGTCCTAATAATGTTGCATTAAATTCAATCTCAGAAGGTATAATTTTCCAGTTGAATCTAAACAATGCATGACCTTTATAGCGACTTTCAAATATTTATCATTGCTTCAGTTACTCCAGCTAGCAGGGGATAGACAGAAAGAACAACCATTTTACTTGGACAATAGCTTCTGTGTGTTGTCAGCCTCTTCATTTCTCCTCGCCTTCTCTAGCCTGCTTCCATGAATACGATGTCTTTTTAACATCCCTCTCAGGGCAATACAGGAGGCCCCATCCATCTCCAGACGTCGGTGGCTGCACAGCAGCTGAGCATCTTATTACGGCAAAGTGAAGCATTCTGGGAGAGTGGATGACACTGCAGACAGAAATAGGAAATGGGGGAGGGGGGGAGGAGGACCGGAGCTGAGGAAAATATATGCTCACTTCCTTGGTAATGATATGCTCACTTCCTTGGTGGCTCACTTCTTATTTCCTCTCACTTCTTATTTCTTCTCTGGAAATAAGAACTTCCTGTTTTACAAAAGAAGAGGATGTAAGATATCAAAAACCCATGCCTAAGCAGATTCTGGCCCCAACAACCTTGTTACCCCTGCCTTCACTACCCCAAGCCTCCCAATACTCACACCTGAATCCCCCAGTTGAAGCTACCTGAGAAGCCATGTTGGTTGGAGGGAAGCAATAAATCGAAGCATTTAAGAGGAAAAATCTATGGTTCCAAAACAGAGAAAAAAGGAAAAGAACTTGGAGACACACACAGATATATACAGGCACACACACACACACACACACAATTTACCCAAATGAAAAATACTTTCTTCCAACTAACCTGAATGCTTACATTTTCCTTTGTTGCACTGCCTTAGCCAAAACAGGTTACAGCAAATGTCCTTAGCATTTTCAGAGTCACAGACACCTTTTGGAATCATCGAAAGCGATGACTCTCTGTCAAAGGTCTGAAACCCACCTATGCCCACCCATCATCCCCTAAATTAAGAATTCCTAGATTAGATATTTACTTAAATTTATAAGTATTCCCTTTTTAAAATCCAAGCACTTTAGAGACTAGTCAGTGGCTATCAGTAATTTCATGAGAGATGAGTTCCACTGTGTTAGCTCTCTTCCTGAGTCTGGCTGACATCGGAGCCTGTGCTCAAAGAATAGAATTTTGTTAGGGAACTGGTGGGTGAGGTGAACAGTTTCAGGCTGTACAGCAGAGAGAGGGGAAGGCTTGGTTCTGGGGGGCAGCATTTTCAAGTACGGAGGTATTGGCAGAGAGCAAGAGAGAAGCAGTGCTTTTTGGAGAGGAAATGTAAAAAATAAACATCTGTTTCCAAATTTTACTTACCTTCATCCCAAACTGGGTTGCAGTCAAAACTGCTTCTCCTGCAGCCACCCACACCCAGACTCTGGGTCCTACCCTGCCCACAGTCACCCTTAGACCCTGACCCTGGCCCTGACCAGCTTTCTCTGTGCTCTAGGCCTCCCAGCTGCCCTGCCCCATCCCCTGGGCCTGGTCAGTTTACTCCCGAGCTTGAGCCCCTATATCTGCTTCCATTTCATTCTTCATCCCTCCATCTCTTGGTGACTTTTTCTGGCTTAAAATTTCTATCACCAGAGAAGACAAGTAGTGATTCTATAGCATCTTACTATGCTGATGGACAGTGACTGTAATGGGGTATGTGGGGGGGACTTGATAATGGGGGGAATCTAGTAACCACAATGTTGCTCATGTAAGTGTATATTAATGATACCAAAAGTAAAAAAAATAGTTCTATCGCCACAACCTTAAGTCTGTTCTAAGCCTCCATTCACATTTTATATAACTTTAGCTTTGAGAAGCACTTCAAATTCACAGTCAGTCATTGGGGATATAAATATTAGCAAACATTTAAGTAAACCTTCCTTGGCACCAGGTCCTGTCCCAGGGCTCATAATAACTCATGTAATCCTCCCAACAATACTAAGAGGTAGGGCTTGTTAAACTGACTTTACAGGTCTGGAGGCTGAGGCACAAGAGGTGAAGTGACTTGTCCAAAGCCAGGCGGCTAGTAAGTAGCACTAGGGGGCCGGGGCAAGTGTCCTGTGTTCTCTACCCATCATCAGTGGCAACATGAAACAGTTTTTCCAGTTCCACGATATGGAACTTCATTCTTTTCCTTGTTAAACAGGTTCAAGGATCTGGCAAATCTGGCAATAGGACTGCGTGCTGTGGGATGTAAGAGTAGACCCAGAATAGCAGAGTGCCATGCAGACCATTTGGCTTTAAAGGATTGCAGTGGCATGTGGGTCAGAACAGTGCCACTTGCCCCCTCTTCCCACTTCCCCCTGGTGAGCCTTCTCTCCCTTTTCCAGCAACCGTTCCAAGTACCCTTGGTGCCCTGGTGACAGCCCTCCTGGGCACTGCTCCCAGGTTCAGGATGAGGCCCATCCTTAGTAAGTGAAGGCAAACCTCACTGTTCCCAGTAAGAGTAAGATTGAAGATTGAAATGATGTTTAACATCAACCTCAAGGTGACCATCAGAGGGGTCACCTGAAGAATCAGAAGAGGAATAAGCAGGTGCTGAGAGGTTATTGTACTTCATCATGGGAAGGGTTAGGGCCAATTATGTATGTGAGAACTTCATGCCATTTTAGCATCATGAGACGGAGCCATTTCTTCCTTCCCTGACTCCCTGAGTTGATCTCCCGCTGTTAAAACAAAACTACTCCTCCCTACACACGCACACACCGCCAAAAGCACACGTGCAGAGCACAGACCCCAAGGCAGTCAGCTTCACCCTCTAGGGATGCTTTATGCAGGACCTATTAGGATTATCCAAACTTACCTGTCCGATGTTTCAGTCCCTCGATCCTTGTGGATGACTGCCTTGTTGTTCTCCAATAAACTAATTTAAGGGAAAATATAGATGAGTTAGCATAGTACCCTTTATTAAGATACATACATTTAAAAAAAAGACTCCTAGCGAACAAGTGGCTCAACACCAGTACCTCCAGACTTCCCCCAGGCAGCCTCCCACCATTAAAATTCTCCCTTCCTTTTCTCTCCATTGCAAGTCCCCCTCAGCCTTTCCGGCTCAGCTGAAAACTCACCTCCATGAAGCCTTCCTGGACTGAGGCTGCCCATGGTCATGTCTTTTTCCACTTAACACCTGTGGCACTAGAACTGAACTTGACAGGAGGAAACAGAACCAGAACAAAAGGAAATGGAACGTTGGGCTGGATGACCTCAGAGATGAGCTCAGCACATTCCCTCACTTCCCAGGTGAGGAAGTGGAGACATGGAGTGACCGACCCACAGCAAGTCAGTCAGTGGCTGTGTGGGGGCCACGTGGAGTTGTTCCTGCCTGGCCCTCCCCTCTTGCCCTAGGAGGAGCCCTCTCTTCCCTGGGAGAACTGCTCACTCCACAGGGTTGTAATTGGGTTGCCAATCAGGGTGCCTCCCACTCTCTGTGAACACATGATCTCAGCTGGGCCAATTAGCATCATTCCTTGGAATTTTAAAAATCGGATTTAAGGAGAGGTGGCCTTCTCTCTGGGCTCATAAGCTGCCAGAAACCATGGCTCCCACTGGACAGAAAAAGCCAGTCTAAGAGAAATAGAGACAAACCACTCATTTGCTGCTCATTCATTTATTCATGAAACAACCATTATTTATCAAGGGCCAGACATTGCTGAACCCAATGAACAAGGTGTTAAACAAAAACAGACCCATTTGCTGCCCTCATGGGGCCTACGAGCTTGCACGGGAAGACATTCCATAAGTAATAGTGCAAGCAAAGTAAAACTTCTCTTTTGACAAGTAGTAGGGAGAAAAGATGCACAATTTTCTGAGATCATGCAATAGGGGATGTGGCTCAGCTACTTTCTACTGTTACACAGTTTGTGCACTGCACAAAGAATACAGCCAAGTACGCTGCACTTACAGACTTTCATCGTTTGCTCACCAAGCCATGGGGCCTAGTGTGAACCATGTGTGCCGAGAGGAAGGGGTGCCTTGTTCTTCACACACTGGCACTTTCTACCCAAATAGGTCGCCTTTTTTTTAACTCGCCTCCAAAGTCTCAAATAAACCAGCCAGGACTTGGTGTGATCCATCAGGCAACTGAGTGGGAGGAGAGGGAGGCTCCCCTGAGGAAGTGACTGGAGACACATGAAAAATAATAAGTAAACTAAGTGGGAGGGAAGAACTTTCTAGGCACAGGAACAGCCCTTGTCTTGATGGCTATCTAGTCCCCTGGGAGGTCTAGCTGATCCCCTACCCTCCCAGAAGATTGGTCTCATGATGGTACATTCCCTCTTTCTAGTTCAAGTTAGGTTTCTGTCATTTGCAGCCAGGAGAGTCCTGGCTCGTAGAGCAGAGCTGGTCCAGCTCTCCTTCCTCCCAAGTCCAGGAGGCTTCCTCACTTGCCAGGCCCCATCCTATTATGTTAGAAATCTCTACTTTGTATGGCCGCCTCACCTTCAGAGCACAAACTCTGTCTTTGATGATCTACCATTGTTCCCAACACATAACAGAAACTCAGTAAACATTGTATGAATGAAGACTTGATTAATTCTCTACTGGTGGTCATTTTGTCCACCGTGACTGGATTAAGTGGTGAAGTAGTAGAGAACAGAGTGGCTTTTCTGCCCTTCTCTCATCTCCCACCAAGTTCATTCCTGGATTCTACTTGCCCTGGGCATAGACAGCTTATACTTACATTAGTAGATGTCTCTGATTTGCCTGGATTGGCTGTGGGAATCTAGTTAGATGGATTTCATAAGGAAGAGTTAGTGGCTTCTATTCTGTCTCTGTATCTTGAGTGCCAGTGGGCACCTTTAAGATGAAGATCTGAAAATCTAAAGGTGAATATTCAAGACAGTTTTCACCCTGTGCTAAATATCTATTAAAGCCCTGTTGAGGGGTGCAGGCAACTTGAAATCCTCTGTGGTTTTGTCAGCTGAGAATGGCTGGCTTTTCCATTGGTCTTTGTATTATTCCTAAATTAAGGGCAATCACTCTTCTGGGTATTTCCTTCCCCTCCAACTCCAAGGCTTGAAGAATTTCATGTTACATCTCATGCTGCTTGCTGCTGCTGTTAATTTTGTTAAAGAAGCCAGTATTTCAAGCTTTGTGAGAGTCATATCCCCTTTTAATAAGCCAAAGTCTTGGACTGAGATGCAGCCTGTCCTGTGGAGGCTGCTGAATAAGCCAACATTTAGGAATAAGAATCATAGAATTAAGTGCTTTTCACTATATCTCAAGATCCAAGGCTTTCAAGAGACTTTGCCATTCTTTTCTCAATTCACCAGGTAAGAAGGGAAACACACAGATGATGCATCCATCAGATCCTATCCATTCTTTCTTTACCAAGACTCCAAAATCAGCAAGTCTATTGAAGCCAAGTGGGAGGGTTGCAAAAAGCTAATACACACCCAGATTATGGAATGCAGCAGCTGAGCTTTGAACATTGGCTTATCCACTCAACATAGGACATGTCATTGACTCTGCGAGATTTCCTTATCTTCTGAAATGAGCACAATAGCACCACCTACCTCACAGGACCCTTATGAGGACTAAAACTGGTGATAAACGTGTGGTAGACAGAATAAGGGCCTCTCAAAGATGTCCATGTCCTAATCCATGGAACCTGTGAATACGTTACCTTACATGGGAGAAGGGACTTTGTAGATATGATTAAGCTAAAAATCTTGAGATGGGGAGATTATCCTGGGTTCTCCAGGTGGGCCCCATGTAATCACAAGGATCCTTGTAAGTGAAAGGGAAGCAGGAGGGTCAGCGTCAGACAAGGAGATGTGATGAGGTCAGAGAGAAGCAGCTCCTGGGAGGAGCTGTGAGTCAAGGAATGCAGGCAGCTTCTAGAAACTGAAAATGGCAGGGAAATGAATCCACCCCTAGAGCCTACAAAAGGAACACAACCCGGACAGTACCTTGGCTTTACAGCCCCATGAGACCCATTCTGGACTTCTGATTCAAGCACTATGGTAAATACGTATGTCTTAAGTCACTACCTTTGTGGCATTTTGTTACAACAGCCATAGGAAACTAATACAGTATGTAAAGTACTTACCTCACTACCTGGTAAAATTCCATAAATTGTTGTGGCTGTTACAATTATTTTTCTTTCCTTTAGTCAGATTTCTTTTATTGTAAATGACAGAAATTCAACCAATGTAGCTTAGGTCCAAAAGGTGGTTGGGGGTGGTGGTGAGGATTAAGAGAGGGGATTTTTTAGGGTAGGGGCAAAGTAAATGTAGTAATAGAAGCAAATATGTTTTTTGAGTGCTGGCACTGAAAGGAGATCCTGGTGGCTGACCTATGGCCACATAAGAAAAGCAGATGTTCCTGTCCAAGACTTTCCATCTTAAGAGAACAGCACAGAGGTGCACGGATGAATTAGCCTCCTGACTGCCACAAGGCTGACATGACAGTGCAGGGGCACAGTTCAGGAGTAGCAGCGTGAAGCACAAGCCGCAAGAACCCAGGGGCCGTGGCAGCATCCCAGCACACCGGTGCCGTGGCAGGATGCAGATCAGGTGGTGCCCTGTGCAGCTCCTGCTCGAGCTAGATTTTTTTTTTTTGATGGTTATATTTTATTAGCTAATCATCTCCCTCTCTGTCATACACATTTAATATTTAAAAAAGTAGTTTTCAATGTGACAGAACCATCCATAGAAGTACTGATTTTTAGACCTTCATGGAGGTTGTTTTTTTTATTTTTTTTATTTTTATTTTTTTTTAGATAATTATTTTTTATTGAAGGGTAGTTGACATACAGTATTACATTAGTTTCAGGAGTACAACACATTGATTGAACATTTATATACATGATAATTCTAGGTACCAGCTATCACCATTCCAAGTTGTCACAATATTTTGACTATATTCCTTATGCTGTACATTACATGCCGGTTACTTAATTATTTTACAATTGGAAGTGTGTACTTTATTTTATTTATTTCATTTTTTTAAATTTATTTATTTATTTACTTATTCATTCATTCATTTATTTATTTATTTATTTATTTATTTTTGTGAGGGCATGTCTCCTATTTTTTTTTTTATCAAATGGTTGTTAACAACAATAAAATTCTGTATAGGGGACTCAATGCTCAATGTATAACCATTAATCCACCCCAAGCCTAATTTTCATCAGTCTCCAATCTTCTGAAGCATAACGAACAAGTTCTTACATAGTGAATAAGTTACATAGTGAATAGTACAAGGGCAGTCATCACAGAAACTTTCGGTTTTGATCATGCATTATGAACTATAAACAGTCAGTTCAAATATGAATATTCGTTTGATTTTTATACTTGATTTATATGTGGATACCACATTTCTCTCTTTATTATTATTATTTTTAATAAAATGCTGAAGTGGTAGGTAGATACAAGATAAAGGTAGAAAACATAGTTTAGTGTTGTAAGAGAGCAAATGTAGATGATCAGGTGTGTGCCTGTAGACGATGTGTTAATCCAAGCTAGACAAGGGCAATAAAACATCCACGGATGCAGCAGATTTCTCTCAGAATGGGGGGGGGGAGGTTCTAAGCCTCACCTCTGTTGATCCCCAATTCCTCACCTGATGGCCCCCCTGCGACTGTGCCTGTCTTAGGTTGTTCCTCCCTTGAGGAATCTTACCCGTCTCTGGCTAACCAGTCATCTTCCGGGGCCATACAGGGAAATGTAAAGTTGGTAAGTGAGAGAGAAGCCTTATTGTTTGAAAAGGTTAGTTTTTTACTTCTTTGCATATTTATGCCCTGTGGCTTCTATGCCCAGCATTTGTCTTGAGGTATCTTTACCACTTGGAAGAACTGTGATACACGGTAAATTCGATATGAGGCATGAATTCTATTTATGGGTTGTAATTAGGAAGGAAGAAGAAAAGCTATAGAAGTAGCAGGTGGAAGAAAACATGACAGAAATTCAACCAATGTAGCTTAGGTCCACAAGGTGGTCGGGGGTGGTGGTGGGGATTAAGAGAGGGGATTTTTTGGGGTAGGGGCAAACTAAATGTAGGAATAGAAGCAAATATGTGAGGAATTAATTATTTCTTTGACATATCTTCTTGTATAGTAACTTCAGCATGTATAGGTTTTAAACTACTAATTAAATTGTGCACACACATTAACATAATAGGAATACAGTTACATAACCAAAGCATACTTATAATTACCAGCCATCTCCAGTGAAACCAAGAAAACCACTTAGGCACCTTAGGCATTTGTGAAAACTTATCTATGATATGGTGGATATTGTCCAACTGAACTTGAATAGCCTGAGAGAAATCAGACAAATTAAAACAACCCATTCCTGTGGACTGTTCACATCCCATATGTTCTTTTAACAGTAAATAGTCTGTAGTTGTAAGATTTTGGAGCGCTACAATTTGCACTTCTCCTAATTCTTGGTTGAGTTTCAACAGTGTAGATCCAGTCAAATTTGTTGTTTTACTGTATGCACAGGCCAGTTTAGATGTCTCCTTCTTCATTCCCATGGCAAGTCCAGGAACTGGTGGGATGAGTGCATCTACACCTGTAGCAGTGCGTGGATCTTTGTTGGGGTTTTGTGATGATCATCTTCTGGCATGAGTCTTCCAGAGAGTGCTGATGTTGGAAGTTCTTTTTTGTATCGCATCTTAGTTCATTTTCAGGGTAGCCAAATTAGGCTTTGATCCTCTGTATAAGCACAAACAAACCCTTTGCCTACACTTTTATATGCCCTTTATACCATTGTGTAGAACTCATTGGAGGACACCACATAGGAACTGCTTTTTTTTTGTTATCCTTAATCTACACTTATATGATGAATATTATGTTTACTAGGCTCTCCCCTATACCAGGTCCCCCCTATAAACCCCTTTACAGTCACTGTCCATCAGCATAGCAAAGTGTTGTAGAGTCACTACTTGTCTTCTCTGTGTTATACAGCCCTCCCCTTTCTCCCACCCCCAATGCATGCTAATCAATACTCCCCTTCTACTTCTCACCCTTATCCCTCCCTACCCACCCATCCTCCCCAGTCCCTTTCCCTTTGGTACCTGTTAGTCCATTCTTGAATTCTGTGATTCTGCTGCTGTTTTGTTCCTTCAGTTTTTCCTTTGTTCTTATACTCCACAGATGAGTAAAATCATTTGGTATTTCTCTTTCTCCACTTGGCTTATTTCGCTGAGCATAATACCCTCCAGCTCCATCCATGCTGCTGCAAATGGTAGGATTTGCCCTTTTCTTATGGCTGAGTAGTATTCCATTGTGTTTATGTACCACATCTTCTTTATCCATTCATCTATCAATGGACATTTAAGTTGCTTCCAATTCTTGGCTATTGTAAATAGTGCTGCGATAAACATAGGGGTGCATCTGTCTTTCTCAAACTTGATTGCTACATTCTTAGGGTAAATTCCTAGGACTGGAATTCCTGGGTCAAATGGTAAGTCTGTTTTGAGCATTTTGATGTACCTCCATACTGCTTTCCACAATGGTTGAAGTAATTTACATTCCCACCAGCAGTGTAGGAGGGTTCCCCTTTCTCCACAGCCTCACCAACATTTGTTGTTGTTTGTCTTTTGGATGGCAGCCATCCTTACTGGTGTGAGGTGATATCTCATTGTAGTTTTAATTTGCATTTCTCTGATAATTAGCGATGTGGAGCATCTTTTCATGTGTCTCTTGGCCATCTGTATTTCTTTTTTAGAGAACTGTCTGTTCAGTTCCTCTGCCCATTTTTTAATTGGGTTATTTGTTTTTTGTTTGTTGAGATGTGTGAGCTCTTTATATATTCTGGACGTCAAGCCATTATCGGATCTGTCATTTTCAAATATATTCTCCCATACTGTAGGGTTCCTTTTTTGTTCTATTGATGGTGTCTTTTGCTGTACAGAAGCTTTTCAGCTTAATATAGGCCCACTTGCTCATTTTTGCTGTTGTTTTCCTTGCCCGGGGAGATATGTTCAAGAAGAGGTCACTCATGTTTATGTCTAAGAGGTTTTTACCTATGTTTTTTTCCACGAGTTTAATGGTTTCATGACTTACATTCAGGTCTTTGATCTATTTTGAGTTTACCTTTGTATACGGGGTTAGGCAATGGGTCCAGTTTCATTCTCCTACATGTAGCTGTCCAGTTTTGCCAGCACCATCTGTTGAAGAGACTGTCATTTCGCCATTGTATGTCCACGGCTCTTTTATCAAATATTAATTGACCATATATGTCCGGGTTAATGTCTGGATTCTCTAGTCTGTTCCATTGGTCTGTGGCTCTGTTCTTGTTCCAGTACCAAATTGTCTTGATTACTATGGCTTTATAGTAGAGCTTGAAGTTGGGGAGTGAGATCCCCCCTACTTTATTCTTCTTTTTCAGGATTGCTTTGGCTAATCGGGATCTTTGGTGTTTCCATGTGAATCTTTGAATTATTTGTTCCAGTTCATTGAAGAATGTTGCTGGTAGTTTCATAGGGATTGCATCAAATCTGTATATTGCTTTGGGCAGGATGGCCATTTTGACGATATCATTTCTTCCTAGCCATGAGCATGGGATGAGTTTCCATCTGTTAGTGTCCCCTTTAATTTCTCTTAAGAGTGACTTGTAGTTTTCAGAGTATAAGTCTTTCACTTCTTTGGTCAGGTTTATTCCTAGGTATTTTATTTTTTTTGATGCAGTTGTGAATGGAGTTGTTTTCCTGATTTCTCTTTCTGTTAGTTCATTGTTAGTGTATAGGAAAGCCACAGATTTCTGTGTGTTGATTTTGTATCCTGAAACTTTGCTGTATTCCGATATCAGTTCTGGTAGTTTTGGGGTGGAGTCTTTAGGGTTTTTTATGTATAGTATCATGTCATCTGCAAATAGTGACAGTTTAACTTCTTCTTTACCAATCTGGATTCCTTGTATTTCTTTGTTTTGTCTGATTGCCATGGCTAGGACCTCCAGTACTATGTCAAATAACAGTGGGGAGAGTGGGCATCCCTGTCTAGTTCCCAATCTCAGAGGAAAAGCTTTCAGCTTCTAGCTGTTCAATATAATGTTGGCTGTGGGTTTATCACAGATGGCCTTTATTACGTTGAGGTACTTGCCCTCTATTCCCATTTTGCTGAGAGTTTTTATCATGAATCGATGTTGAATTTTGTCAAACGCATTTTTAGCATCTATGGAGATGATCATGTGATTTTTGTCTTTCTTTTTATTGATGTGGTGGATGATGTTGATGGACTTTCGAATGTTGTACCATCCTTGCATCCCTGAGATGAATCCCACTTGGTCATGGTGTACGATCCTTTTGATGTATTTTTGAATTCGGTTTGCTAATATTTTGTTGAGTATTTTTGCATCTACATTCATCAGGGATATTGGTCTGTAGTTTTCTTTTTTGGTGGGGTCTTTGCCTAGTTTTGGTATTAGGGTGATGTTAGCTTCATAGAATGAGTTTGGGAGTATCCCCTCCTCTTCTATTTTTTGGAAAACTTTAAGGAGAATGGGTATTATGTCTTCCCTGTATGTCTGATAAAATTCTGAGGTGAATCCATCTGGCCCGGGGGTTTTGTTCTTTGGTAGTTTTTTGATTACCACTTCAATTTCATTGCTGGTAATTGGTCTGTTTACATTTTCTTTTTCTTTCTGGGTCAGTCTTGGAAGGTTGTATTTTTCTAGGAAGTTGTCCATTTCTCCTAGGTTTCCAAGCTTGTTAGCATATAGGTTTTCATAGTACTCACTAATAATTCTTTGTATTTCTGTGGGGTCCGTCGTGATTTTTCCTTTCTCATTTCTGATACTGTTGACTCTCTTTTCCTCTTAATAAGTCTGGCTAGAGGCTTATCTATTTTGTTTATTTTCTCGAAGAACCAGCTCTTGGTTTCATTGATTGTTGCTTTTGTTTTATTCTTCTCAATTTTATTTATTTCTTCTCTGATCTTTATTATGTCCCTCCTTCTGCTGACCTTAGGCCTCATTTGTTCTTCTTTTTCCAATTTTGATAATTGTGACATTAGACCATTTATTTGGGATTGTTCTTCCTTTATTAAATATGCCTGGATTGGTATATACTTTCCTGTTAAGACTGCTTTTGCTGTGTCCCACAATAGTTGGGGCTTAGTGTTGTTGTTGTCATTTGTTTCCATATATTGCTGGATCTCCAATTTGATTTGGTCATTTATCCATTGATTATTTAGGAGTGTGTTGCTAAGCCTCCATGTGTTTGTGAGCCTTTTTGCTTTCTTTGTACTATTTATTTCTAGTTTTATGCCTTTGTGGTCTGAAAAGTTGGTTGGTAGGATTTCCATCTTTTTTAATTTACTGAGGCTCTTTTTGTGGCCTAGTATGTGGTCTATTCTGGAGAATGTTCCATGTGCACTTGAGAAGAATGTGTATCCTGTTGCTTTTAGATGTAGAGTTCTGTAGATGTCTATTAGGTCCATCTGTTCTAGTGTATTGTTCAGTGCCTCTGTCTCCTTACTTATTTTCTGCCCAGTGGATCTATCCTTTGGGGTGAGTGGTGTGTTGAAGTCTCCTAAAATGAATGCATTGCAGTCTATTTCCCTCTTTAGTTCTGTTAGTATTTGTTTCACATATGCTGGTGCTCCTGTGTTGGGTGCATATATATTTAGAATGGTTATATCCTCTTGTCGGACTGAGCCCTTTATCATTATGTAGTGTCCTTCTTTATCTCTTGTTACTTTCTTTGTTTTGAAGTCTATTTTGTCTGATATTAGTACTGCAACCCCTGCTTTCTTCTCACTGTTGTTTGCCTGAAATATGTTTTTCCATCCCTTGACTTTTAGTCTGTGCATATCTTTGGGTTTGAGGTGAGTTTCTTGTAAGCAGCATATATATGGGTCTTGCTTTTTTATCCATTCTATTACTCTGTGTCCTTTGATTGGTGCATTAAGTCCATTTACATTTAGGGTGACTATTGAGAGATATGTACTTATTGCCATTGCAGGCTTTAGATTCGTGGTTACCAAAAGTTCAAGGTTAGCTTCTTTAGTATCTTACTGCCTAACTTAGCTCGTTTATTGAGCTGTTATATACACTGTCTGTAGATTCTTTTCTTCTCTCCCTTCTTATTCCTCCTCCCCCATTCTTCATATGTTGTGTGTTTTGTTCTGTGCTCTTTTTAGGAGTGCTCCCATCTTTTTAGGAGAGCAGTCCCTGTAAGATGCCCTGTAGAGGTGGTTTGTGGGAAGCAAATTCCCTCAGCTTTTGCTTGTCTGGGAATTGTTTAATCCCACCATCATATTTAAATGATAGTCATGCTGGATACAGTATCCTTGGTTCAAGGCCCTTCTGTTTCATTGCATTAAATATATCATGCCATTCTCTTCTGGCCTGTAGGGTTTCTGTCGAGAAGTCTGATGTTAGGCTAATGGGTTTTCCTTTATAGGTGACCTTTTTCTCTCTAGCTGCCTTTAAAACTCTTTCCTTGTCCTTGATCCTTGCCATTTTAATTATTATGTGTCTTGCTGTTGTCCTCCTTGGATCCTTTCTGTTGGGGGTTCTGTGTATTTCCGTGGTCTGTTCGATTATTTCGTCCCCCAGTTTGGGAATTTTTTCAGCAATTATTTCTTCAAAGAGACTTTCTATCCCTTTTCCTCTCTCTTCTTCTTCTGGTAACCCTATAATACGGATATTATTCCTTTTGGATTGGTCACATAATTCTCTTAGTATTGTTTCATTCCTGGAGATCCTTTTATCTCTCTCTCTATGTCAACTTCTATACATTCCTGTTCTCTGGTTTCTATTCCTTCAATGGCCTCTTGCATCTTATCCATTCTGCTTATAAATCCTTCCACGGTTTGTTTGACATCTGTGATCTCCTTCCTGACATCTGTGATCTCCCTCCGGACTTCATCCCATTGCTCTTGCATTTTTCTCTGCATCTCCATCAGCATGTTCATGATTTTTGTTTTGAATTCTTTTTCAGGAAGACTGGTTAGGTCTGTCTCCTTCTCAGGTGTTGTCTCTGTGATCTTTGTCTGCCTGTAGTTTTGCCTTTTCATGGTGGTAGAGATAGTTTGCAGAGCTGGTACGAGTGACAGCTGGAAGAGCTTTCGTTCTTGTTGGTTTGTGGCCTTCCTCTCCTGGGAGAATAGCGACCTCTAGTGTCTTGTGCTGGGCAGCTGTGTGCAGACAGGGCTTCTGCTTTCTGCCCGGTTGCTATGGAGTTTATCTCCGCTGTTGCTGTGAGCGTGGCCTGGCTCGGGCTGCTCCTCCAAAATGGTGGAGCCCCATTGGAGGGGGAGCGGCCGGGAGGCTATTTATCTCTGTAAGGGGCCTCTGTGCTCCCTACTGCCCATGGGGTTAGAGTGCCCAGAGATCCCCAGATTCCCTGCCTCTGGGCTATGTGTCCTGTCCTGCCCCTTTAAGACTTCCAAAAAGCACTCTCCAAACCAACACAACAACAGCAAGAATGAAAGAAAAAAAAGAGAAAAAAAAAATAAATAAATAAATAATTTTTTAAAAAAGGAAAAGGAAAGGAAAAACGCGCGATTTTGTTTGTCCTCAGGTGCCGGTCTCAGGTACCCGCTCACCAGTCTTGCTGCCTTGTTTCCCTAGTATTGGGGTCCCTGTCCCTTTAAGGCTTCCAAAAAGCATTTGCAAAAAAAAAAAAGCCGCTCCCGTTTCTTTGTTCTCCAGCGTCGGCCTCAGGCACCTGCTCACCGGTCCTGCCGCCCTGTTTCCCTAGTATCCAGGACCCCGCGCATGCACTGTGTCTGCGCTCTGGTCCGGAATCCTGGGGCTGGGTGTTCAGCAGTCCTGGGCTCCCTAGCCCTCCTTGCTGACTCCTCTCCACCCGCCGGGAGCCGGGGGGAGGGGCGCTCGGGTCCCGCTGGGCTGGGGCTTGTATCTTACCCACTTCGCGAGGCACTGGGTTCTCGCAGGTGTGGATGTGGTCTGGATGTTGTCCTGTGTCCTCTGGTCTCTATTTTAGGAAGAGTTGTCTTTGTTATATTTTCATAGATAAATGTGGTTTTGGAAAGAGATTTCTGCTGCTCTACTCACACCACCATCTTATTTTTTCCTTCTTGAGCTAGGTTTATCAGACTCCCTGCACATTCTGTGAGCCTCCAGGGGCTCTCCCACTGAAATCCTCATCTGCATAGCTAGCCAGAGTAGGTCTGTTGCGTGCAACTGAGAATCCTGCCAAGCTCATCAGAGATAGGTCACTGGATTACTAGGGACCACTGGATCCCATAACTAGACTCCACAGGACTCTCTCACCAACTCTCTATGTCTTGTTGCCACTTGCATTTGTTTGACTTCTTTTTGTTGTGGTGGTAATTTTGTTTGTTTATGTTGCACACTTCTCAATTTGTCAGGGACATAATTTCTTACAGTTTGGGGTCATTCTTTACAAAACATGTGATCCAGGACAGAGCTCTGATGGGCAGGGCCTGACTCACACACTCAAACTAAAGCCTAAGTGTGGCAGGGGATGGAACAGACTTGGACAGACCTGAATCACACACTCTCCTCTGGAGCCAGCGAATTGAGTGCTGTGGTGTAAAGCCCTGAAAGAATAAGAGGAAGTTAGTAAAGGGCAGTTTCTCAAAGATAGTGTGAGTTCAGTTTCTAGAATAGAGGGAAAGAATGCTAAGCAGGACGTTTTTTAAAAAGAATTCTACTTCATAAAATTATTTTTGTTATTTTATGAGAATTTATTCATTTCTTAAAACAATACTTATTTAGCATTTACTATTGCAATTCCTACTCATCCAACACTAAATGAAATGGTGTATTTTTTTCCTACATATATGTATAACAGTAACAATATTACAAACAGCAGTAATAGTAGTATAACTTCATTTAGGTACCCAGACCTGATTCCAGTGTGTGTCAATAGGTGGGAGAGGCTCTTCCCACACATACTTATACCAAACCATTCTCAAACACCAGCAGGGTTAAGGCCTCTGTCCTATAGGACTGCCCTCCACCCTCCACTCTAGACACTGGTTGCAAGCCCCAGGCGGTTACCTGTGTTTCTGACCTATGGCTACAGATTGGAGATCCCCACCACCTTCACCTTAGGTTCGATTAATTTGCTAGAGCAGCTCACAGAACTCAGGAAAACACTTAATGCTTACCAGGTTAATCAAGGATACCATAAAGGATACAAGTTAATAGCCAGATGAAGAGACATGGGGCAAGGTCCCAAATAAAGGAGCTTCTATAGTTGTGGACCTTGGGGCCTGACTAGGTGGCACGTGGAGGCATTCTGGTTCTCCAAGCACAGAAGCTCTGTCCAACCAAGTAGCAGGATCTAACCAAACAGAGCACGCGAAGCAGTGCTGAGAGAGCAGAGAGAGAGAGAGAGAAAGAGGGGTCTTCTCATGGGTTTTTTTGAGGGGTTCATTGCAGTCATGATTGACTAAATCATTGCTGGTTCAGCCTCCAGCCCTGACCTTGGGTGGGGGTCCAAAAGTCTCTCATTAACATGACAAAACACCTGTTTCACCTTTAAGGCTCTGCAGTGTTTTCAGGAACTGTGAATGAAGACCAAATATACCTGGGAAATATATATTTTGTCATATGAATGACCAAATACATATTTCTTATAACTCACTATATCACAACTATGTGCTAAGCACTGAGCTAGACTCTGGGGATGCAGCTGTAAGATAACCTTTAGCTGAAATAAGCAGGCGAAGAGAGGGAACAAAGGGCCAGGTAGTTTATTTGAACACCCAGGGCAAGGTTCCCTAGTCTACGGAAATGGAGGCTGGGGAAGTCACACTCAGCTGGGCAGGCAGCGAGTTTTTAAAGAAGGTAGGGGGAGGCAGAGCTTAGATTTACAGTGACATGAGGATTGGCTAGCCTAAGGCACATTTTTCAGGTTGGGAGGGAGCAGCAGCCAGGGACTTGGGCACGTCATCAGTGTCTGATCTGCTCCCCCCTCCCCCCAGTGACTTCAACCTTACAGCAGCCATCAGTAAAACAAAAAAATTCATGTATGGAAATTCAAGGAACCCCAAGTAACCAAAACAATCTTGAAAAATAATAAAGTTGGGAGACTCATACCTCCCAAATTCAAAACTTACTAAAAGCTACAGTAATCAGGACAATGGGGTACTGGCATAATGATAGATAAATACATCAATGGAAGAGAATTTGGAGCACAGAAATTCGAAATTTGAACATTTATATCCAAGCGATTTTTCCATTAGGGTCCCAAGATCATTCAATGAAAGGACAGCCTTTTCAACGGGTGATGCTAGGACAACCAGATATCCACAAGCAAAAGGATAAACTTGGAGCAATACTGATGCCAGGGTTCTTGTTCATGAAGCCGAAGAATAAGCTTCACAAACACTCAAGGTAGGAGAGCAACGTACAGGATTTTATTTAGAAATAAAGTGAGAGAAAAGAGCTCCTGGCTCACGCCAGAAGGGGACAAGAGAGCCCATAGTGCTGCGTTGTCTAGGGGGTTTTATAGGCAGTTGAGGATTTTTTGAGAACATGAGAAAAACTTAGGGGTGTGGACTTGCATCACTTGCCCTGTGCTCAAGGTGCGCTGGATCATAGCCTGATTGTTAGGGCTGACAGTGGAGTCAGGGGTTATGCTGATACCCTTGCCGAACACTCAAACATTCCAGGCCAAGGTGCTCCTGGCCTTTTGACCTTTAACTGATCTCACTGAAGATGTCTATATCTTTACCCTAGAGAATTAGTGTGACCTTGACTTTGCATAATGCTTAGCACAGACTTTCAATAGGGACTTCTTTGCCCCTTGTTACATTGCTCTGACTGTAAATATTCCACCCTGCTTTTCCTGGAGGCCCTCACCATATTCTGACTACACCTATGGTCCCTGTCTCAATACCTCACACCATGTACAATAATTAACTCAAAGCAGATCATGGGCTTAAATGTAAGAGATAAAATTATAGAACTCTTGTAAGAAAAATATAGGAATAAATTTTGTGAACTTGGATTAGGCAATGGTTTCTTAGATATGACACTGATGCCGGGGTTCTTGTTCACAAAGCTGAAGAATGAGCTTCACAAACACTCAAGGTAGGAGAGCAAGGTATAGGCTTTTATTTAGAAATAAAGTGGGAGAATAGAGCTCCTGGCTCACGCCAGGAGGGGACAAGAGAGCCCAGGATGGTGCGTTGTCTAGGGGTTTTACAGGCAGTTGAGAATTTCTCGAGAACATCAAAAAAAAAAAAGGCTTCGGGGTGTGGACTTGTTTCACCTGCCTTGCCCTCAAGGTGGGCTGGGTTATTGTCTGTCTCCTAGGGCTCTTTACAGGGAAGTCATGGGTTATGCTGAGATACCCTTGCGGGACACTCAAACATTCCAGGTCAAGTTGCTCCTGGCCTTTTGACCTTTAAGTGATCTCACTGAAGATGTCTATATTCTTAGTCTGGTATCTTTCCCTAGAGAATTAGTGTGACCTTGACTTTGCATAATGCTTAACACAGAGTTTCAGTGGGGACTTCTTTGCCCCTTGTTACATTGCTCTGACTGTAAATATGCCACCCTGCTTTTCCCGGAGGCCCTCACTCTACTCTGACTACACCCACGGTCCCTGTCTCAATACCAAAAGCACAAGCAACAATAGGAAAAGACAGGCAAATTGGAGTTTATCAAAATTTTAAAATTTTGCATTTCCAAGGACACCGTCATGAAAATAAAGACAACCCACAGAATGGGAAAAAATATCTAGTAAGAGACATACCTAAACTACATAAAGAACTCTCACACCTCAATTTTAAAGACAAATAAAGCAGTTAAAACCTGGGCAAAGAGCCGAATAAACATTTCTCCAAAAAAGATATACGAATGTCCAAATAGCACATGAAAAGGTGTTCAACATCTTAGCTATTTTGGAAATGCAGTTCAAAACCTCAAAGTTACATCATTTCACATAATTTAATGACTATAATTTTAAAAAGGCAGATTAATAACAAGTCTCAGCAAAAATATTGGAGAATAACAAGTGTTAGTGAAATTTGAACCCTTGAGAATGTAAAACTCTATAGCTTTTTGAAAAAATGGTTTAAAATTCTTCAAAAGCTTAAACATAGGAGTACCATTTGATCCAGTAATTCCCTTCCTAACTAAATATCCAAGAGATATAAAAACATGCACACACACAAAAATTTGTATAGGAGTTTTCATAGCAGCATTATTAATAACCAGTAACTGATAAATGGATAAATAAAATTTGATATACCCTTACAATGGAATATTACTTAGCAATAATAAAGAATGAAGTACTGATAAATTTTACAAAATAGATCTTGAAAACAGGCAGAGCATAAGAAGCCAGTCACAAAACAACATGTATTGTATAATTCTAATTTTATGAAATGTCCAAAATAGGCAAATCCATAAAGACAGAAAGTAGATTAGCTGTTGTCTACAGTGATGGAGAGGAGAGTGACTGCTAATAGGAATACATTTTGGGGGAGAATGGAATGAAAACACTCTAAAAGTGACTGTGATGATTGTTATACAAATGAGTGATTATATTAAAATCCAGTGAATTCTTTACTTTAAGGAGGTAAATAGTGTGCTGTGTGAATTTTATCTCAATAAATCTGTTTTAAGGAAAAAAAGGTATGTGCCCTCATGGAGCTTACATTCTAATAGGAAATACGGAAAACAAACAAATATATAAATAGATATACAATATTTCCAATGTTGCTAAAGTAAATTATAAAGCAGAATGGGGAATAGGGAGTTCCAGAGAGGGGTGGAACTGCAATGGTAAGTGGAACATTTGGGAAGTCTTCACTAAGAAGGTCACAAATGAGTAGAGACTTACAGGAGGTGAGGTTATGAGCCATGTACATCTATGGGGAGGGCTCTAGGCAGAGGAAACAGCAAGTGCAAAGGCCCTGGGCAAGAGTATCTCAATCATGTTGAGGAATAGCCAGGTCAGTGTGGCTGACAAGTCTTCCTGTATACGTCAGGTTAGTGGGTATCCTTCCTGCTATTATTTCATATTTCTGTACCAGTTTTTAGTATACAGGAATCAAGAATATGTTATCCTATTCTTGATAACACTTGGCTTAGAAAAAGATTTCTCAATCTTTTTTCTGCCATAATTCACCAGAGAAATATGTTCGCTGGAGCAACTTGTCCCTACAAACCTTATGATTGGGAGTGAGGTAATATATACCCTGGGTCTGCCTGTATGTGCATGGCTCTAACCAAGTCCTCCATTAAAGAAGGCATATCAGAATGCAAGAGAGTGAAACTGATGTTAGTATAAAGAGAATTTTTAATCGATTAAATTTATTTTTATAAAAAAACATAATACAACCTAAGGAATGGGAGAAAATATTCTCAAATTATCTATCTGGTATGGGCCTAGAATCTAGAATATTTAAGGAACTCTTAAAACTCAACAAGAAGAAGACAAACAACCACATTTTAAAATTGGCAAAGGAGGGGGGCGGAGCCAGGATGGCGGCGTGAGTAGAGCAGTGGAAATCTCCTCCCAAAAACACATAGAGCTATGAAAATATAACAAAGAAAAATCTTCCTAAAATAGAGACCACAGGACACAGGACAACATCCAGACCACATCCACACCTGCAAGAAACCAGCGCCTTGCGAAGGGGGTAAGATACAAGCCCCGGCCCGGCGGGACCCGAGCGCCCCTCCCCCCGGCTCCCGGAGGGTAGAAAGAAACCAGAGCGGTTTTTTTTTGGTGAGTGCTTTTTGGAAGCCTTAAAGGGACGGGCCCCCGTTGCTAGGGAGGCAGGGTGGCGGGACCGGTGAGCAGGTGCCTGGGACCGGCGCCTGAGGACAAAGAATATCCCGCATTTCTCCCTGCGGAACCGGTGGGCGGGTGCCTGAGACCGGCGCCTGAGGACGGAGGAAATCACGCGTTTTTCCCCTTTTTTTTCCTCTTTTTTGCGAGTGCTTTTTGGAAGCCTAAAAGGGACAGGGACCCCGGTGCTAGGGATGCAGGGAGGCGGGACTGGTGAGCGGGTGCCTGGGACCAGCGTCTGAGGACAAAGAATATCGAGCGTTCCTTCCCTGTGGGACCGGTGGGTGGGTGCTTTTTGGAAGCCTTGAAAGGACAGGGACACTGGTGCTAGGGAGACAGGGCAGCAGGACCAGTGAGCGGGTGCCTGGGACTGGCACCTGAGGGCAAAAAAAAAAAAAAATCGCGTGTTTTTTCCTTTTTTTTTCTTTCTGTTCCCTCTCTCATTGTTGCTGTTGTTGTTTTGGTTTGGAGAGTGCTTTTTGGAAGTCTTACGGGGGCAGGACAGGTCACTTAGACCAGAGGCAGGGAATCTGGGGATCTCTGGGCACTCTAACCCCCTGGGCAACAGGGAGCACAGAGGCCCCTTACGGAGATAAATAGCCCCCCAGCCGCTCCCCCTCCAACGGGGCTCCACCATTTTGGAGGAACAGCCCCAGCCAGGCCAAGCCCACAGCAACAGCGGAGATAAACCCCAAAGCAACTGGGCAGGAAGCAGAAGCCCTGTCTGTGCACAGCTGCCCAGCACAAGCCACTAGAGGTCGATATTCTCCCATGAAAAGGCCACAAACCAACAAGAAGGGAAGCTCTTCCAGCGGTCACTTGTACCAGCTCTGCAAACTATCTCTATCACCATGAAAAGGCAAAACTACAGGCAGACAAAGATCACAGAGACAACACCTGAGAGGGAGACAGACCTAACTAGTCCTCCTGAAAAAGAATTCAAAATAAAAATCATGAACATGCTCACAGAGATGCAGAGAAAAATGCAAGAGCAATGGGATGAGATGCAGAGAAAAATGCAAGAGCAGTGGGATGAGATGCAGAGAAAAATGCAAGAGCAGTGGGATGAAGTCCGGAAGGAGATCACAGATGTCAGGAAGGAGATCACAGAAGTGAAACAATCCTTGGAAGGATTTATAAGCAGAATGGATAAGATGCAAGAGGCCACTGAAGGAATAGAAGCCAGAGAACAGGAACGTATAGAAGCTGACATAGAGAGAGACAAAAGGATCTCCAGGAATGAAATAACACTAAGAGAAATATGTGACCAATACAAAAGGAATAATATTCGTATTATAGGGATACCAGAAGAAGAAGAAAGAGGAAAAGGGTTAGAAAGTCTCTTTGAAGAAATAATTGCTGAAAACTTCCCCAAACTGGGGGAGGAAATAATCGAACAGACCATGGAATTACACAGAACTCCCAACAGAAAGGATCCAAGGAGGACAACACCAAGACACATAGTAATTAAAATGGCAAGGGTCAAGGACAAGGAAAGAGTTTTAAAGGCAGCTAGAGAGAAAAAGGTCACCTATAAAGGAAAACCCATCAGGCTAACATCAGACTCCTCGACAGAAACCCTACAGGCCAGAAGAGAATGGCATGATATACTTAATGCAATGAAACAGAAGGGCCTTGAACCAAGGATACTGTATCCAGCACGACTATCATTTAAATATGATGGCGGGATTAAACAATTCCCAGACAAGCAAAAGCTGAGGGAATTTGCTTCCCACAAACCACCTCTACAGGGCATCCTACAGGGACTGCTCTAGATGGGAGCACCCCTAAAAAGAGCACAGAACAAAACACACAACATATGAAGAATGGAGGAGGAGGAATAAGAAGGGAGAGAAGAAAAGAATCTCCAGACAGTGTATATAACAGCTCAATAAGCGAGCTAAGTTAGGCAGTAAGATACTAAAGAAGCTAACCTTGAACCTTTGGTAACCACGAATCTAAAGCCTGCAATGGCAATAAGTACATATCTCTCAATAGTCACCCTAAATGTAAATGGACTTAATTCACCAATCAAAAGACATAGAGTAATAGAATGGATAAAAAAGCAAGACCCATCTATATGCTGCTTACAAGAAACTCACCTTAAACCCAAAGATAAGCATAGACTAAAAGTCAAGAGATGGAAAAACATATTTCAGGCAAACAACAGTGAGAAGAAAGCAGGGGTTGCAGTACTAATATCAGACAAAATAGACTTCAAAACAAAGAAAGTAACAAGAGATAAAGAAGGCCACTAAATAATGATAAAGGGCTCAGTCCAACAAGAGGATATAACCATTCTAAATATATATGCACCCAATACAGGAGCACCAGCATATGTGAAGCAAATACTAACAGAACTAAAGAGGGAAATAGACTGCAATGCATTCATTGTAGGAGACTTTAACACACCACTCACCCCAAAGGATAGATCCACCGGGCAGAAAATAAGTAAAGACACACAGGCACTGAACAACACACTAGAACAGATGGACCTAATAGACATCTATAGAACTCTACATCCAAAAGCAACAGGATATATACATTCTTCTCAAGTGCACATGGAACATTCTCCAGAATAGACCACATACTAGCTCACAAAAAGAGCCTCAGTAAATTCCAAAATATTGAAATTCTACAAACCAATTTTTCAGACCACAAAGGTATGAAAGTAGAAATAAATTCTACAAAGAAAAGAAAAAGGCTCACAAACACATGGAGGCTTAACAACATGCTACTAAATAATCAATGGATCAATGAACAAATCAAAATAGAGATCAAGGAATGTATAGAAACAAATGACAACAACAACACTAAGCCCCAACTTCTGTGGGATGCAGCGAAAGCAGTCTTAAGAGGAAAGTATATAGCAATCCAGGCACACTTGAAGAAGGAAGAACAATCCCAAATGAATAGTCTAACATCACAATTATTAAAACTGGAAAAAGAAGAACAAATGAGGCCTAAAGTCAGCAGAAGGAGGGACATAATAAAGATCAGAGAAGAAATAAACAAAATTGAGAAGAATAAAACAATAGCAAAAATCAACGAAACCAAGAGCTGGTTCTTTGAGAAAATAAACAAAATAGATAAGCCTCTAGCCCAACTTATTAAGAGAAAAAGAGAGTCAACACAAATCAACATAATCAGAAATGAGAATGGAAAAATCACGACAGACTCCACAGAAATACAAAGAATTATTAAAGACTGCTATGAAGACCTATATGCCAACAAGCTGGAAAACCTAGAAGAAATGGACAACTTCCTAGAAAAATACAACCTCCCAAGACTGACCAAGGAAGAAACACAAAAGTTAAACAAACCAATTACAAGCAAAGAAATTGAAACAGTAATCAAAAAACTACCCAAGAACAAAACCCCGGGGCCGGAGGGATTTACCTCGGAATTTTATCAGACACACAGAGAAGACATAATACCCATTCTCCTTAAAGTGTTCCACAAAATAGAAGAAGAGGGAATACTCCCAAACTCATTCTATGAGGCCAACATCACCCTAATACCAAAACCAGGCAAAGACCCCACCAAAAAAGAAAATTACAGACCAATATCCCTGATGAATGTAGATGCAAAAATACTCAATAAAATATTAGCAAACAGAATTCAACAGTATATCAAAAGGATCATACACCATGACCAAGTGGGGTTCATCCCAGGGATGCAAGGATGGTACAACATTCGAAAATCCATCAACATCATCCACCACATCAACAAAAAGAAAGACAAAAACCACATGATCATCTCCATAGATGCTGAAAAAGCATTTGACAAAATTCAACATCCATTCATGATAAAAACTCTCAGCAAAATGGGAATAGAGGGCAAGTACCTCAACATAATAAAGGCCATATATCATAAACCCACAGCCAGCATTATACTGAACAGCGAGAAGCTGAAAGTATTTCCTCTGAGATCGGGAACCAGACAGGGATTCCCACTCTCCCCACTGTTATTTAACATAGTACTGGAGGTCCTAGCCATAGCAATCAGACAAAACAAAGAAATACAAGGAATCCAGATTGGTAAAGAAGAAGTAAACTGTCACTATTTGCAGATGATATGATACTGTACATAAAAAACCCTAAAGACTCCACTCCAAAACTACTAGAACTGATATCAGAATACAGCAAAGTTGCAGGATACAAAATTAACACACAGAAATCTGTAGCTTTCCTATACACTAACAACGAATCAATAGAAAGAGAAATCAGGAAAACAATTCCATTCACCATTGCATCAAAAAGAATAAAATACCTAGGAATAAACCTAACCAAAGAAGTGAAAGACTTATACTCTGAAAACTACAAGTCACTCTTAAGAGAAATTAAAGGGGACACTAATAAATGGAAACTCATCCCATGCTCATTGCTAGGAAGAATTAATATCGTCAAAATGGCCATCCTGCCCAAAGCAATATACAGATTTGATGCAATCCCTCTCAAATTACCAGCAACATTCTTCAATGAATTGGAACAAATAATTCAAAAATTCATATGGAAACACCAAAGACCCCGAATAGCCAAAGCAATCCTGAAAAAGAAGAATAAAGTAGGGGGTATCTCACTCCCCAACTTCAAGCTCTACTACAAAGCCATAGTAATCAAGACAATTTGGTACTGGCACAAGAACAGAGCCACAGACCAGTGGAACAGATTAGAGACCCCAGACATTAACCCAAACATATATGGTCAATTAATATTTGATAAAGGAGCCATGGACATACAATAGCAAAATGACAGTCTCTTCAACAGATGGTGCTGGCAAAACTGGACAGCTACATGTAGGAGAATGAAACTGGACCCATTGCCTAACCCCGTATACAAAGGTAAACTCAAAATAGATCAAAGACCTGAATGTAAGTCATGAAACCATTAAACTCGTGGAAAAAAACATAGGTAAAAACCTCTTAGACATAAACATGAGTGATCTCTTCTTGAACATATCTCCCCGGGCAAGGAAAACAACAGCAAAAATGAGCAAGTGGGACTACATTAAGCTGAAAAGCTTCTGTACAGCGAAAGACACCATCAATAGAACAAAAAGGAACCCTATAGTATGGGAGAATATATTTGAAAATGACAGATCTGATAAAGGCTTGATGTCCAGAATATATAAAGAGCTCACATGCCTCAATAAACAAAAAACAAATAACCCAATTAAAAAATGGGCAGAGGAACTGAACAGACAGTTCTCCAAAAAAGAAATACAGATGGCCAAGAGACACATGAAAAGATGCTCCACATCACTAATTATCAGAGAAATGCAAATTAAAACTACAATGAGATATCACCTCACACCAGTAAGGATGGCTGCCATCCAAAAGACAAACAACAACAAATGTTGGTGAGGCTGTGGAGAAAGGGGAACCCTCCTACACTGCTGGTGGGAATGTAAATTAGTTCAACCATTGTGGAAAGCAGTATGGAGGTGCATCAAAATGCTCAAAACAGACCTACCATTTGACCCAGGAATTCCACTCTTAGGAATTTACCCTAAGAACGCAGCAACCAAGTTTGAGAAAGACAGATGCACTCCTATGTTTATCGCAGCACTATTTACAATAGCCAAGAATTGGAAGCAACCTAAATGTCCATCGGTAGATGAATGGATAAAGAAGATGTGGTACATATACACAATGGAATACTACTCAGCCATAGGAAGTGGAAAAATTCAACCATTTGCAGCAACATGGATGGAGCTGGAGAGTATTATGCTCAGTGAAATAAGCCAAGTGGAGAAAGAGAAATACCAAATGATTTCACTTATCTGAGGAGTATAGGAACAAAGGAAAAACTGAAGGAACAAAACAGCAGCGGAATTACAGAACCCAAAAATGGACTAACAGGTACCAAAGGGAAAGGAACTGGGGAGGATGGGTGGGCAGGGAGGGATAGCGTGGGGAAGAAGAAGAGGGGTATTAAGATTAGCATGCATGGGGGGAGGGAGAAAGGGGAGGGTGGGCTGCACAACACAGAGAGGACAAGTAATGACTCTACAACATTTTGCTAAGCTGATGGACAGTAACCGTAATGTGGTTGTTAGGGGGGACCTGATATAGGGGAGAGCCTAGTAAACATAGTATTCTTCATGTAAGTGTAGATTAAAAAATAAAAATAAATAAATAAATAAAAAGAAAGAAAGAAAGAAAAGGGGGATTACTCCTTGACAGGATAAAACTATTTGTAAATCAAAGATCAACGCATGCTTTAAATATCCTTAATGTTGATCACTTAAAGGGTGTCAGATGATCAGCTATGGAGGTACTCTTTTCTGATAATATTCCTTTCTCTTAATTAAAAAAAAAAAAAGCAGTTACTGTGTGCTGACCTCCAATGAGTTCTGCACAGTGGTATAGAGGGCATGTCAAAGTGTGGGCAAAGGGTCTGTTTGTTTCTATGCAGAAGATCAAGGCCTAGCTTGGATACCCAGAAAATGAACTAAGATACGATATGAGGAGGAGCTTCCGGCATCAGCACTGTCTGGAGGACTTGTGCCGGGGATGATCATCAAAAAGCCTCCACAGGGATCTGGTCGATGCTGCGGTTGTGGCTGAATCCAGCCCAACGTCTCCTGGACTTGCCATAGGAATGAGGAGGGAGATGTCTAGACTGGCATGTGCATACAGTGAGACAACGAATTTGACCGGATCTGTACTGTTGGAACTCAACCAGGAGTTGGGAGGGGTGCAAGTTGTAGCACTCCAAAATCTCATGACTATAGACTATCTATAGTTAAAAGAACATATGGGATGTGAACAGATCCCAGAAATGGGCTGCTTTAATTTGTCTGATGGTTCAAGTACAGTTGGACAATATCTATCATATCATAGATAAATTTTCACAAATGCCTAGGGTGCCTAAATGGTTTTCTTGGCTTCACTGGAGATGGATGGTAATTATAGATTTGCTTTGTTTATGTCACCGTATTCCTATTATGTTAATATGTGTGTGCAAATTAGTTAGTAGTTTAAAACCTATACATACTTAAGGTACTATACAAGAAGATATGTCAAAGAAATAATCAATCCTCCCATGTTTCCTTCATATGCTACATCTATAGCTTTTCTTCTTCCTTCCTAATTACAACCCTTAAATAGAATTTGTGCCTCATATCGAATTTACCGAGTATCATAATTCCTCCAGGTGGTAAAGATACCTCGAGACAAGTGCTGGGCATAGAAGCCACAGGGCATAAATCTGCAAAGAAGTAAAAAGCTAACCTTTGCAAACAATATGGCTTCTCTCTCACTTACCAACTTTACATTTCCCTGTATGGCCCCGGAAGATGACTGGTTAGCCAGAGACGGGTAAGATTCCTCAAGGGAGGAACAACCTAAGACAGGCACAGTCGCAGGGGGACCATCAGGTGAGAATTTGGGGATCAACAGAGGTGAGGCTCAGAACCTCATCCCCCCTGCTTTGAGAGAAATCTTCTGCATCCGTGGATGTCTTGCTGCCCTTGTCTAGCCTGGATTAATACTTAGTCCATAGGCACACACCTGATCATCTGATCATCTACATTTGCCTTCTCACAGCACTAAGCTATGTTTTCTACCTTTATCTTGCATCTACCTACCACTTCAGCATTTTATTAAAAATAATAATAATAATAATAATAATAGGAGAAATGTGGGATCAACATATAAATCAAGTACAAAAATCAAACGAATATTCATATTTGACCTGATTGTTTATAGGTCATAATGCGTGATCAAAACCGAAAGTTTCTGTGATGAATGCCCTTGTACTGTTCACCATGTAAGAATTTATTCACTATGTAAGAATTCGTTCACCATGTAAGAACTTGTTCGTTATGCTTCAGAAGATTGTAGACTGACGAGAATTAGGCTTGAGATGGATTAATGATTGTACATTGAGCGTTGACCCCCCTATACTGAATTTTATTGTTGTTAACAACCATTTGATCAATAAATATGAGAGATGCCCTCTCAAAAAAAAAAAAAATTGGCAAAGGACTTGAATAGACATTTCTCCAAAGAAGACATACAAATGACCAACGGGTAAATGAAAAAATGATCATTTCTATATCATTAGTCATCAGGGAAATGCAAATTAAAACCATGACGAGATACCATTTTACACCCACCGGGATGGTTATAATAAAAAAATGTTTTTTTAAATGAAATAGTGTTAGCAAGGATGTGGAGAAATTGAAGTCCTTGTTCTTTTCTGATGGGGATGTAAAATGTTTCAACCATTGTGGACAACACTTTGGCAGTTCTCAAAAATGAAACATAGAATTACCACAAGACCCAGCAATTCCACTCCTAGGTATATACCAAAAAAGTCAAAAACAGCTACTCAAACAAATACTTGTGTATGAACAGTGGCACTACATATAACAGCCAAACTGTAGAAACAACCCAAATGTCTATGGATGGATGGATGGATAACAAATCATGGTATATGCATGCAATAGAACACTATTAGCCATAAAGAGGAGTGAAATGCTCATACATGCTACAGTATGGATTAACCTTGGAAATGTTTTGCTACATGAAAGAAGCCAGACACCAAAGATCACATACTGTATGATTCCATGTTATGTGAGACATCCAGAATAGGTAAATCTAATAGAGACAGAGTAGACTGTCAGTTGCCAGGAACTGGAGGGAGAAGAGAAGGGGGAGTAATTGCTTAATGCATACAGAGTTTTATTGTGGGGTGAGGAAAATGTTCTCGAATTAGATACAGGTGGTGGCTGCACAGCACGGTGAATGTACTAAATGCCACTGAACTGCTCACTCTAAAATGGCTAATTTGGCATTATGTTAATTTACCTCAATAAAAAAAACATGATAAATATTCAAATTTTAGGCATTTCATTATTAATAAGAAATAACCTATTAACATATCTCAAACTGTTAGGACACTATAACCTAAAATGCTCTTCCATAACAATATTGCTTCTATTTCTCTTTCCTGTAAATTTCCATTTAAGTGCTGGTCACTGTGTATCAAATACAGATGCCTGGATTGTTAACGTGTGTTATTAGAGATATATAAATTCACTCTGCTTCCTTTTCTTTCAGCTGGCTTATTTTGAAGGGACATAACTCTTGATTGCCTTAGTTCAGTTATAAATCTTATTTTACTAAGTCTCAAAGATACCTATAAGGCCTCATTTCCTTCCACCTGTTAACATTTCAAGCCCATTTTAGTTATCACCATGCCACGAGGCTAAGGTTTCTCAAAAGTGAAAGCTGTGGGCCACTTGTATCAGAACCACCTAGTCCCAAATCCAGACCTACTGAATCAAACTCTCCAGCATGACCCCAGGAATCTGAATTTTTTTAAAGCACCACTGCCATGTGCTTTAGTATGTAGACATTTGGGGACCATTAGCTTTTTCTTGATTCCCTTTTAATAATTAATTTGCTAATTCATTCAACCATTTATTGAGTGCCCATCCAGGCACTATGCTAGATACTACAGCAAGAAAATAAATGGAAACCACAATGTACAAATAAAACATCAAACAACTGTATTGTGATTTGCAAAATAGATTAACTGTACCAAACCATAATATGCAACACAGACTATCTAAACTCAAATTATTTTAATACCAGCTCATTCAGGCACATATATTCCAAGATATGACCAGAGAAACAGTTACTTCACATGGGTTTATGTGTTTCAAAGACCATGGACAGTTATGGCAAAGTGCCAGATTTACAAATTCTGTCAATCCTGACCTAAACTACCCTATGACTAATGCCAGCCTTCAAACTCTGTAAGTACCCTTCCCTAACTTTCCCCCTTTGGAGACTCTGCTGAGACTCTGTCAAGGTAATGTTTTTCCTTGCTGAGCAATTTCAGTAAACTCAGCTTGTATAAACAGCAGAGTTCCCTGTTGTGCTTTCTGTGGGGACTTCAACAGTAGAGACAGATATAATATAGTTATTTTCTTCTATGAATTACGTTTATCTCTCTTACTGTTATTTTACATTCTGTTATATGTGATGCTCTTCCTAGAATCTAACTTTTAATGTTTTTGGGCATTTTCCTCTTAAGGCACATGGATCAAGACACATTGATTGGCTCCTTGTTCTACACCTTGAGAACAGAGTATAGGAGAGTTATTTCAGGAGTTAAGGTACTGAAGTAACAGCAATCTCAAAGTCCTAAGCAAACTGGAATCTCTCTGATTCTGTGGCAATAAAGGCTATGATTTCTGAAATGTTGCCAAGGTGTCTCTTAATGTGGATTTAGTTTCGTTCATCCTATTCAAGATGTGGAGGATGTGTTCAGTCAGATGATTCCTCTTTTTTCAACCCTGGAAGTTTTTCTTCTGTTATTTCTTTGATTATTTATTCCCCTCCATTCTCTTGATCATTTACTTCAATGCAAATGCATAAACTTCTGGGTCAGTGCCCCATGTGTTTTAGCTTTTTCTTTTCTCATTGTTCTCTTTAAGCATTTCCACTGAATTCTGAGCAAACCTCTTAGATTGATTTTCCAGCTCATTAGTTCAGTCATCAGTTGTGTACTATTTAATAACCCATTAGGAAGAGTTTCCTCCCCTTGTTTTATGGACATAATATCTTTTCAAATGTCCCTGAGTTAGGTTCTAGCCTGGGGAGTTGTTATGTCCCCCTCAAATTCATATGTTGAAGCCCCAACCTCCAATGTTATGGTTTTAGATGAGGAATTTAGATGAGGTCATGAGCTGGAGATCAGTGTCTTTATAGAAGAGAAAGAGACACCAGAGCTTCTTTTCTCTAGCATGTGAGGACACAGTGAGAAGGCAGCCATCTGCAAGCCAGGAAATGATCTGACCACACTTTGATCTTGGATTTCCCAGACTCCAGAACTTTAAGAAATAAATGTCTATTTCCTACGCCATCCAGTCCCTAGTATTTTGGTATGGCAGCCTGAGCAGACTGACACAGGAGGTAAAGACTCCTCAGCACATTCCATCCTGATTCAGCCTCAATGCATAATTTTGTACCTACACCTGGACCCAGCTTGTCCTTCAGCATCACACTCTAGGGTAGCTCTTAAGGCTCAGGCCTGGATTTCTTACCATTGCAAACAACAGATGTAGAGAACTCACCTTCCTTTCTCCACCTTGCAGCTTGCAGCTCTAACCTCTGCCTAACCCAGCCTTGTCATATGTACTCCAGGACTTGTCACCTTGCCCATATTTTTATTCTACCACTCTGCAGCCTGGTGGCCAAGGAGGCTTCAACCTCAAAGAGCCAGTACAGTATATGTTTCTCCCTATGGTGGACTCTTGGAATGCCCATGCCAGCTCCTGCCCCATTCTACTCCTGTCACCTATGGCTCCCGCCTGCTCCTGTGGCTCAGATGTTGTCCTCACCTGTCTAGGGCAGCATGGGGATGGGTAGAGTTGCACCTGGTAGAACGAAAGCCAATTCCAGGATTACTGAAAACTGAGCAATATAGGGCCCAAATGACTGAGTCTGTTATTCCTCTTTTCATTTCCTTTTCCTTCTTTATCTTGCCCTTCGTGACATATTGGCTTTGCTTTTGTTCTGCTCTGTTTCTCTCTCCCCAGCCCCAGCACCCATGCTAGGTGCTCACCTCAGAGATACTCACTTTGGTTAGAAAGTAGTTTGGGGGACTTTGGTGTTGAGAAAAGTCACTACCATGAGAAGTTAAACATAAGGGGGAATCTAAATTGATCAATCTTTTCTGAAGAGTACTTTAATTAATGACCTGATAAATTCCCAAGGCCTCCTTTTGATCTTCATATCTCTTGATTCAGAGCTTGCAGTATAGCTTACCTCTTTAGTAACTTTCTCCTGTGTGTTTCAGACTGTGGTTTTCTCTGCCCTTGATTCTCCATTGGCATACTGTAAGTTCCCATGAAAGCAGAGCCTGGCACAAGGACTTGGGGACAGGTAGTTTATTCAGAAGGCAGTGCCAGGAAGCAGGAGAGAGAGAGAGAAAGCAGGGGAAAATGAAACAAGCAGAGAGGAAAGGCCAGTAAAGGGTTCAATATCAAGGCTGCTGTGAGCAACAGGGGCTCAGCTCTGCTGGGACCAAAAGACATGAGGCTGGGGCACTTATCCACCAACTCCTGCCTCAGTGGAAAAAGGATCTGCAAGAATGTTACTGTTCCTACACCTCCAGAACTGATCAAGCTCCACTGCTTCTGAGAAAGTGGTACAGAAAGTGGAAAGACAGGCAGTGCATGCAGGAGTGGCACTGAAATCAGAGATGGAAGAGGGGATGTGGGTGCAGATAGCCAACCGCTATACACATCAACACAATCCTACCTATTTTCTGCCTTTTGTGAATTTCTCAGTAATATTCCCCAAAATACTCAAAATCTCTGTTATTCTAAAAGTGCCATTTCTCCTCTTCCCACACTGTTACAGATTTGCTCTTTTAAAAAATGTTTCTCTGACTTTTGGTGAGACTTTGGATAGAAGACAGGTAGGCACATGTGTTTAGTTTGTCATCCTAATTCAGCAGCAGAGCTATAATCTCAATTCTAGGCATGGCTTCTAACAGTGACCTTGAGAAAGCCAGGGGTGGTAAAAGGGCATTGATTGAGAAGCCGAGACCTAAATTCTACTCCCCGGCCTGTGCCTCACTAGCTATGTGATTTCAGTCAAGCCATTTACCTCCCCAGGTCTCTGAGTCTTCACTAAAAACTGAGAGAGTTGGCTAGATTACTGTCAACCTTGGGGTTGCAACATGTGACCAAAAGCCAAAAATAACCATGGCTTCAGTAAAATAAAAATGTCATTCTCTCCCATATAAGCATAGACAGCCCAAGGCTACCATGACACGCCAGCAACGTCAGGGACCCAACCTCCTTCTCCTTGGTTCTTCTTTTCGCCACCCTTTCCCCATCACAGTCCAAGATGGATGCTTTTGCTTTCACCTCCTCACTCCAGCCACTTCAAGAAAAGGCATGGCTGTGCCTTTAAGGACACTGTCTGAAGACTCACACACTACTTCCTCCTGTTGTTAGGAATTTGGTCCCATGATCACTCCTAGCTGCAAGAGCGACTGGGAAATGTAGTCTTTTTTTCTGGGTGTCCATGTGCCCAGCTAAAATGTGTAGGTTCTTACACAGGACAAAGGAAAAGAAATATTGGGGGACAAATAGCAGGCTCTGTCACAACTGTGTCTTGATTGTGTGTCTCAGCCGTGATTTGTATCATGAGGAAATCTATTACTAATAAAGTACTCAAGAATACTAATGAACTACTTTAAAAATATGAGTGAATTCAACATCCTACAGTATGGGAGAATATATTCATAAATGACATATCCGATAAGGGGTTGACATCCAAATTATATAAAGAGCTCACACACCTCAAAAAACAAAAAGCAAATAAGCCAATTAAAAAATAGGCAGAGGAGCTGAACAGACATGTCTCCAAAGAAGAAATTCAAATGGCCAACAGGCACATGAAAAGATGCTCCACATCGCTAGTCATCAGAGAAATGCAAATTAAGACCACAATGAGATATCACCTCACACCAGTTAGGATGGCCGACATAGAAAAGACTAGGAACAACAAATGCTGGTGAGGATGTGGAGAAAGGGGAACCCTCCTACACTGCTGGTGGGAATGTAAACTAGTTCAGCCATTGTGGAAAGCAATATGGAGGTTCCTCAAAAAACTCAAAATAGAAATACCATTTGACCTGGGAATTCCACTCCTAGGAATTTATCCAAAGAAAACTTCTCAGATTCAAAAAGACATATGTACCCCTATGTTTATTGCAGCACTATTTACACTAGCCAAGAAATGGAAGCAACCTAAGTGTCCATCAGCAGATGAATGGATAAGAAGAGGTGGTACATATACACAATGGAATATTATTCAGCCATAAGAAGAAAACAAATCCTACCATTTGCAACAACATGGATGAAACTAGAGGGTATTATGCGCCATGAAATAAGCCTGGCGGAGAAAGACAAGTATCACATGATTTCACTCATCTGTGGAGTATAAGAACAAAGCAAAAACTGAAGGAACAAAACAGCAGCAGACTCACAGAACCCAAGAATGGACTAACAGTTACCAAAGGGAAAGGGACTGAGGAGGATGGATGGTAAGGGAGGGATAAGGGGGAAAAGGAAGCATTACGATTAGCATACATAATGCAAGGGGTGGGCACAGGGAAGGAAGTATAGCACAGAGAAGACAAGCATCTTATATGCTGATGGACAGTAACTGTAATGGGGTATGTGGTGCAGACTTGATAATAGGGGAGGAGTCTAGTAACCATCCATAATGTTGTTCATGTAATTGTACATTAATGATAGCAGAATAAAAATATATATATGAGTGAATTCAAGGTCATTCCTGTGTTCACACTTATTCTATCTTGTTTTGAAAAGTTTTCTTGAGAGGTAGTGTTAAATTCCACAGTAAGGATTGAGTAAAACACAGTATTAGTGATGCCTCGTCTGTGATAAATCACTGCTGCTAGTGGTTGTGGCATTTTTTAGTCCTCCTCAACATTTGTGGTTTTGTCAAATGTGAAGATATTAATGAGTAAGTGTCATGCATTTATCCTAATGACAATCGTCTTGGCTGTTATGAAGGGAAAAAGGTTAAGAAATCTTACAGCAGTGAGCTCTAAAGTATCTTGTCAGCTCAAAAATATCTGCAATTCAGGACATATAAGTTCTCTTCTGCATGAACCACTTGCAAAAGAATCACCTTGGGAAGCCTGTAAACAATACAGAGTCCTAGGCCCACTTCAAATCAACAGAATCAAAATCTCTTGGGGCAGGCCCAGAAACATGTGGGTTTCACAAGCTCTCCAGGGGATTCTTATGAACAAAGAAGGCATGGCCAACACTTTTCAGTGATGTACTTCATCCAGGAAGTAAAAGAAATTAAATGACCCCCCACCCCAATCCTGGGTTAATTCGAAAAATAGTAAAAAGAGGAAGGAGAGCATGTGGTCCTTGAGTCAGCAAGTTTCCCTCAGAGCAGCATCTTCAGACTTTTCTGTTTGAGCATCCCAACAGTAAAAATGTTTGAGTGCACCCCCCATATGTGTGTATTCGCTCATAAATACATAAATTCAAAAGCAGTTTGCTCTTCAAACTGTAGTGGGTGTCAGAATCAGCTGGAGAGCTTGGTCCAGCACACATCAGCAGGCGCCACCCTGGAGCACCAGACGCTCAGCCGATTTGAGACAGGGCCTAGGAATTGGCATGTCGAACACGTTTCCGGACGATGTCGGTCGACGCTGCCTGTGCTGGACCTCGCTTTCAACGGCATTGCTATAACATAATCCCAAAAGAGAGACTTACAAATTGAAAATGCTATGGAATAAAGCAGTAATTCCAGTTAATATTTTTTCTTTCTCCCCCGCCATATAATTGTCTTATGCAGCCACGGGTAAAAGACCCCACTTTGGAAACCTCTGCACCAAACTGAACCACACTGGCTTTCTCTTCCAGAGAGGCAAGCTAGATGGCACTTCATAAATCACAGAAATTTCCTGAACCTCAGACATTGCAAAGAAAGGAGATAATGAAGGGGCGCACCAGATGGGCACAGCTCAGGGTCGCACTGATCCTCTGTCACGCTCAGGCACTCTGCCTTTCATTTTCAGGTAACTCTACTCCTATCATCTTTCCTCTGCCTTAATTTTTTTCCCTTTGTGATAACAGCTACCATCACTTTTAGGTAATATAATCTAGCATTCCTGTTGTTCCTTTTATGGAAATTCTAGCTACTGCAAATACATGTGGTACTTGATATTCACAAAGCAAAAATGTTCTGAGTGAATGATGCTTTGACTGAACTTTAATTTTGCTGTTACTTTGAAGTCCTTGCTCTGTGTAAGTGATGTGCTGTTCAGCATGGTTACCTTCAGAAAGCTTGGAAGAGAATTTTTCCCTGCTCACATATGATGCAGATTTCCAAGGTGCTTTTGTAGATTTCTTGAGTACTTTTTCTGTTTTGTGAAAAATGAGGCAGGTTTATATGCAGTCAATAAAACAAATCCTAGCACTTTGAAGGAGGAGAGACAAGGTGTCTAGAAAGACTTGGCACATAAATTTAAGTCTAAGGATACTATAGCAATAAGCTAGATTAGCATAGTAATAGGCTATTACAGCAACATAATATAAATAAGATATTGTAAAATTAATAATATTAATATAAAATAATATTATAATATAGTAATAGGTTCCACTATACTGAAAAGAAAGGGAAGGGTTAGTATAGTCATTGGTTCACTGGATGAGAAAAGAAGCATCCTTTGAACTTTTGAGATAAAGGAACAGGGAAGCATAGCTTATTAGTAAAGACAAAGTGCCTTCTGCCAGGGAAAACCCCAGGATTTTCTGTGACCAAATCTGAGCAATAGAGCAAATGTCATACTGGGAGATGCTTTTCAAAAAGCCATTTGTACTGTACAGAAAAACTGCTGTGAAACATGCTCTGGCTTTTGTTGAATAATGTCTTGATTTGAAGCCAGATTCCCAAGGACTGACTTGTATTGGACAGTGAAATGGCTCATACTTATTTCTTTGCCCCACGGCTGTTTATTTCCTGACTAGTTTCCCACCCCACCTCCAAAATCTCAAATAAATGGTGCTTCCTCCATGGGGCAAACCACTTGCTTGCTCAGAACTGAAGACAATGTTAACCACACAACATGCACTAAGAGCAGCATCTGGCACTACAATTACCCAGTTCTTCCAGGAAGTCTTCCACCCTTTCCCTCTTGCCCCTTGCCTCTCTCCACCTCAGACAGATGGGTCAGATGGCAAAAGAGAGGCACTGAGGACGTTTATGGAAACACAAGCACAGAGAACACACCTGAGCCCCCAAGAGCCCTGGACTCATCCAGTAACTTTTAAAAGAGGAGGAGCAAAAAAGAAGCAGTGTTAGCATATTTCATTTTTCAGGAAATATTCGAAGTCCAACAAGGTGTCCAGCCATATAGTGTACTGGCTCTGGAAACAGTGGTCCCTGGAGCAGTGTCCCACCTTCCCCACTTACTAGATGAGCCATTCTGGGAAAGCAACTCAATTAGCATGAGTATTAATTTCCTTGTCTATAAAATGCAAATAATACCTCCTGAAGTCTAGCTGTGGTGGATTAAAGATGGCCATACACTTTTTGACACCTCTCCCATTCACGGGTGGGGTCCTGGTTCCCTATCCTTAAATTTAGCAACTACTTTGGTGAATAGGATACAGCAGAAATGACATTGTTCCAGTTCCAAACCTAGGCTTTAACTCTAATGGAAGCTTCTATTTTCTGTCTTCTGAAATACTTGCTTGGGGAGCCCTGAGCCACCATATATAAAGTCCAACCACCTGACAACATAGAGAAAACAGTTAAGGGCCTCAGCAGAGTCCAGCCTTCCAGGCATCTTCATCAAGACATAGTCATGTACATAAAGGCTGCTTGGACTCTCCAGTCCAGCCCAGCCACCAGCCACATGCTAGCAAGTGACCCCAGTCATTGCCACATAGAACAGGATTGCCCAGCCAATTTATAACCCAAAAAATCATGAGACATATCTTATTATACAATAATAGATCATCAGAACATGAGCTACAAAGAAGACTGAGAGGATCAAAAACAAACTATAGGTGGAAATGGTTTGTAGATTACAAAGCAACATGTTTTGTCAATGTTATTAAAACTCTAAATATAGTCTCTGAACACAGGAGTTTACAATTATTAATTTCTAGGACATTTGCCATTACTTTTTAGGGATGCAAAGTTAATTGCCATCAAATGACAGTGGTGGAGATTAACAGAAATACATTCAATTTGTAGTTCTTTATTTTGATATGGCCCAAAGCTTTGTGAGTAAGGGAAACAAATGCAAACTCCAGCTGAACAAAGGATATACCATCAGGCTTTATTTACTTCATTAAGGAATTTGGAACAATGATTTCTTTTCCTATAACTATTTTTACCTTATAGTATTTTGAAGTAATAATCTCACTTAACCTGATTATTCAGAAAACATAATACTTCAGTTATTTGAAAATTCCATCAATGTTTCTGGTTGAAAATCTTTCCAAAATGCTATAATAACTTTCTGGCCTTAGTAAGTCATTCAAGAAAATCCAAGCTTTTGAAAAGATAGCAAAAAATTAACATATTAAGAAGTTAATTTATAAGTTGAATGTTCGAAACTTAAAATGCATTTTCACATTGAAATAATGCTACAAATGCTAGTAAGATTCAAGACACAAAGCCAATAGAAATCCAAATGTGCTACAGTACTGCATAATTATTATTTTATGATATTTTAAATTCCCACAACCAATTACAAGCAGTGATTTTTTTTAAAGCTTCATAAAATATCAAACCCTTTTCAGTCAGATCTAGGGAGCCCCCAGAATGTCGGAGCCCAGTAGGACAACAGCTTTAAGAGGGCAGAGGCTGCATCTCTGCTCCCTGTGTCTTCCCAGGACTCAGCACAGGGAAGCATTCAACAAATGTTTGCTGTCAGTCCCTGAAGCAGCAGAGTACAGTGACTAGGCCAGGCTTCAAGTCAGACAGACCTTGCTTTGATTCTGCCTTTTGCTAGTGGCGACAGTGAGCAAAGCTCAGTGTGTCTAAGCCTTGGCTTCTTGAACAATATGATGAGAATCAATAAGGCTACCACATGGCACTCCTGCAACAGTTCATTGGATCGTTTCATGTAAAGGCCCCATGGTGGGCACACAGTAAGTGCTCAGGAAGCGGCAGGTGTTACTGCTGTTACTGAACCCAGGCACACCAAGTGTGGCTCCCAGAGCATCCACTGCCTAAGTGAGCAGTTCTGAGGGGGTAGCAGTGGGAGGCAGGAGCCTTGTCCCTCCCTTATGGAGGGAGTGACCTTGGAGGAGCGGAAGAGAGAGGAGAGTAAAAGAGTGAGATGAACTCTAATAGTCAACCAGCCAGCCAGGTAGCCTGCCAGTGACAAAGTTCACCAGCAAGTGGGCTTGGGTTCCCTCTGCTCAAGGGCCCGAACAGTGGCAGAGGCAGGATTTCCACAGAGCTGCTGACACTTGGACTGACAGAGTGAAGGGGAGAAAATAGGTCAGAGAGGTGGCTGGGAAAGGAATCTCTGGCAGGTGGGTGGTCTGCTTCTGAGCCAGGGGGGTAATGGGTCCCAGGCTGGGACACCGTCATCTGTATATTTGAGACACGTGTAAGACAGACAGATATAAATCAATCTGAAACATCAGTTTTTCTGGTGGAGAGGTTTGGACCACTTATCAGATCCTCATGATACACTCTGGAAATGTTTTCCCCACCAAATTCTCTCAGACACAGGATCATGTGGAAGGTGGAACACTAGACTGGGGAGTCAGGAACCATGTTCTTTCTCCAGTTTTTCTGTTATCTAGCTTCATCCTTGTGTCAGTCACCTAGTGCCTCTGGACTGCTTCTCTGTTTCCTCATCTGTTAGACAAAATTGCCAACTTATGTGATCTCCAGATTCCCTTGCAGCACTGTGGTTATGAATTCCAGGATTCCAAAATGGGGATATTCTCTTATGACTTGAGTCTTATGCCTAAAAATTGAGTACAGGGAAAAATTAAGGCTTATTAAGGTGTCTGATTATTTGTGTTATCAATGTTTGACTAAGTAGTCCCTATTTTAGAATCTTCTTCAACGTCTTTACTCTGAAATTATTTAATTATATTACCGTTCCTGTTTGCTGCTCACATAATGAAGGCAGCTCAAGGCATTAAATTTTCCAGAGCTCCTTAATACAGATTAAGGTAATTTAAGACAGAGAAAAAGAGAATGAAAGATTGTACTTGAAGGGTCCCCACCAGTAAGATGGCAAACTTCCGGCTTCTTTTTGGGGTCCTCGGTTCCCGCCGGCGCCACCTGAAGCCCAATCACCTCTCGCCCCCCTCCCAATCCCAGCACCTAGCCAACAGCCAACAGCCCCGTAGAAGTAACACCACAATCACCCTATGCCCCTTCCTATATAACCAAGCACCTTTCCCTAATAAAGCGGAACTCTCTGGTGAATTGCTGCTGTGTGTCGCTCCTTTCCTTTCATTGGTGCCGAAACCCGGGAGACGGGACACCCCAACTGGGCCCCGTCTTCCCCCCGACACCAGCAGCAGCTTGCCCTCGTCCTCTTTTTCCGGCACTGGCTCATCACACTCACCACTCCTCTCTGGCCTTTAGGTAAGTTTTCCCCCCGGAGTGGGCCACTCTTCCCCGAGCTATCGCAGTGCCATTGACCATGATCGTCCGGCAAGGCCCTGACGCTCGGGGACGAGGAGGGAACGCTCCCCGCCTCAGGCCTTCACGGCTGCAGCGGACCCTCAGGCCCCTCCTCCAAAAGCCATAAACCCCCGCCTAAGGCCTTAAACTTTTTAAGCAAAATTTCCCAGGAGTGGGCCACTCTTCTCCGAGCTATCGCAGTGCCATTGACCGTGATCGTCCGGCAAGGCCCTGATGCTCGGGGACGAGGAGGGAACTCTCCCCGCCTCAAGCCTTCACAGCTGCGGCGGACCCTCAGGCCCCTCCTCTGACAGCCATAAATCCCCGCCTCAGGCCTTCACAGCTGCAGCAGACTCTCAGGCCCCCCCCTCCAACAGCCATAAACGAGGTGACTCCTTTGCGGATGAGAACGCTCCCTTTCCCCCCACTTCCTCCTTCTGCTCCGTCCACCGAAATTTGTTCTGTCTGCCGAAAACTCCTAGCGCTAGGTACCTCAGGACTCCGGCACTCTGCCTTCTTAGGGAAGTCTGGGTGACGATCCACACTTCCTAAGAAATTCCGACTCGTATACGAGTTTCCGCAGACCACCAAGGATCATCGGGGACGCCCTTTGTCTCCTTGCGGTCTGCTTCCAGTCTGAGGATCTCCGTTCATCTTCCCCTGTTTGTCTCCTCTGTCCTTTAGCCATGGGAGCCTCCTCATCCCTCCCTGAAAGTTCACCTCTTGAATGCCTGCTTAAGCATCTGGCTACCCTCTCCCTGACGCCTGATATAAAACCAAAACTTCTCCATAAATATTGCTCCCAAGATTGGCCAACATACCCCCTAGACAATAACAACCAATGGCCCGCAGGGGGAACTCTTGATCCTAACATCACTCGCAATCTCTTTAACTACTGCCAGCACCTGAAAAAATGGAAGGAGATTCCCTATATCAAAGCTTTTCGCCTCCTAGCTCAAAATCCCAGCCTCTGCACCATCTGCTCCCCGCCCCAAGTTCTCCTAGCCTGCAAGCCGTCTCCCTCCCCTCCACACACTCCCAGTCCCTCTTCAATTACCTTTGACCCGGCCGACAAGCCTCCGCCATACAGACTTCCCCCTTCGGCCCCTCCCCCTCCTACAACCCCTCCACCCGCCGCCGCTGCCTCTTCCCCCCCCACACCCCCCCCCCCCGCGGAAGCCTCCCCTCCTCTCCCTTCCCCTTCTTCTCCTACAACAGCCCCTCCCCCTTCCTCTACCGCTGCCACCGCTGCCTCTTTCCCCAAGGCGGAAGCCTCCCATCCTCTCCCTTCCCCCTCCTCCACCATCTCCTCCTGCACCTCACCCCCTACTCCTCCGTCCCCCTCACCTACCCCCCTCCCGCAGATCGAGCCTGAGCCTTTCAGCCCCCCTCTAACTAAGTTTCAGGAGCCTCGTCCATCTTTGCCCCCTCAGATTCGGTCCCGAGGGCCTCCCAAAATTATCGCGGCTTTGCCCCCATCACCTGTTTCCCCCCCACAGACTGAGCCAGAACCCTTCAGTCCCCCTCAGACTCGGTCCCAAGGGCCTCCCAAAATTATCGCTCCCCTCCAGGAAGTAGCAGGATACAAAGGCATCATGCGCTTTCACGTCCCTTTCTCCTTAGGAGATTTAGCCCAACTAGAGAAACGCCTACGTTCCTTTTCCACTGATCCCACGACATACATCAGGGAGTTTCAATGGACCCTCCAGTCTTACAGCCTCAGGCATCATGACATTTTCATGCTCCTGGCCAATACTCTCCTCCCTGAAGAGCATAGACGAGCTTGGGACTTCGCCCAAATGCATGCTACCAAAACCCACAGGACTGACCCCACCTGTCCCCCTGGCCCCACTGCTGTCCCCGAACAAGACCCACACTGGGATTATAACACCGCTGTGGGTGTCCACTCTCGAGATATTTTTGCCTCCTGCTTAATAGCAGGTCTGAAAAAGGCAGCTCGTAAAGTAGTCAATTTTCAAAAGCTCTAAGACATAATTCAAAAGAGAGATGAAACCCCCTCTGAGTTCTTAGACAGACTCACTCAAGCCCTATTACAGTATACCAGCCTAGACCCAGAAACACCTGAAGGAAGACAGGTCCTTATGACATACTTCCTAGCTCAAAGCTACCCCGACATTAAAGCTAAACTCAAAAAGTTAGAACAGGGCCCTGCTACCCCACAGACTGAGATCCTAACAGTGGCCTTTAAAGTCTTCCATAACCAGGAGGAGGAGAAAGAACGCCATAAACAAAAGGCTGATCAGGCCAATTTCCAGATGTTGGCCCAGCTGATAAAACCACAACCTGGGCGCCCTTCTACAGACAAGCCCCCCCAAGGAGCTTGTTTCAAGTGCGGAAAAGAGGGATATTGGTCAAGGGCGTGCCCCTCCCCCAGATCTCCTACCACCCCATGCCCCAGATGCCACAAAAAGGGCCACTGGGGGTCTGACTGCCCAACCACCCGAAGGGGAGGCTGGAAGAACAACCCCCATCCTAAGCCTGCTGTAGTGGGGCTGGCAGAAGAAGATTGACGGGGCCCGGGGGCTTCTCGCCCAACCATTTCCATCACCAAACAGGAGCCCAGGGTTACTTTAACAGTAGACGGTCGCCCCATCTCCTTCCTCCTAGATACAGGAGCCACCTTCTCAGTCTTGCGAGAATACCGGGGCCCTACCACGCCAGCCATTACTCCTATAGTTGGGGTAGGAGGTAAACAGATTTTCCCATTAAACCACCCCCACTTTTATGCACAATCCTAGACAATCCCATACCTTTCTCCCACTCCTTCCTAGTTATGCCCCAGTGTCCCATCCCTTTACTAGGACGAGATATCCTTTCCCTCCTCCACATTTCCATAACTATATCCACTCCCACAGCCTCCAGTACTCCCTTTCTGATGGCCCTCATAGCTGACAACCCCCCTCTACCCAATGAAAGCTCCAGTTCCGCCCTCATACACCCTGTAAATCCCAAAGTTTGGGACATTACAAGCCCCTCCGTGGCCCTATGTCCCCCTGCCTCTATCAAATTACGTGACCCCTCTCAGTATATCTGTCAGGCCCAATACCCCCTAACCACTTCAGCCCTCATAGGCCTCCAACCCATCATTCAAGATCTCTTAAACAAAAACTACCTCAGACCCACTCACTCCCCAGTTAATACCCCCATATTAGCTGTTAAAAAAACCAACAGATCTTTCCACCTTGTCCAAGACCTTTGCCTCATCAACATGGCCGTTGTCCCTATCCATCCCTTAGTTCCAAATCCATACACTCTTTTATCGCAGATCCCTGCCTCAGCATCCCACTTCTCAGTCCTAGATCTCAAGGACGCATTTTTTTCTATCCCTCTAGACCCCTCCTCCCAAGATTTTTTTGCCTTCACCTGGACGGACCCATACACCAGACATTCTGTACAACTTCCTTGGACAGTTTTGCCACAAGGCTTCCGAGATAGTCCCCATATTTTTGGACAAGTCCTAGCTCAAGAGCTCAAACAGTTTCATCATGATCACCCCGAGTCCACTTTATTACAATATGTAGATAATCTTCTACTCTGCAGTCCCTCGTGGGAACAGTCTCAACTTGACACTGCATCTCTACTTAACCTTCTAGCTTCCAAAGGTTACCAGGTATCCCCCATCAAAGCTCAAATCTCTTCCCCTTCTGTCACTTACCTTGGATTCCTTCTGTCTCAACAAAGAAAGTCCATTACCTTAGACAGAAAATGACTCCTCTCTGACCTGCCCGTTCCCAAAACCAAGACAGAAATCCTTTCCTTTCTAGGCCTGGTTGGGTATTTTAGAGTGTGGATTCCTAACTTCTCCCTGTTGGCAAGACCCCTATACGACCTCAGCAAGGGCCCCCCTGAAGAACCATTATCATCCTCACCCCGACACTCCTTCATTAAGCTCCGTCAAGCCCTTGTGGAAGCCCAAGCTCTCCATCTTTCTGATTTGTTGAAGCCCTTCTCATTATACATTCATGAGAGGTCCAGTCAAGCTCTAGGAGTCCTAGGCCAATATTATGGCCCATCCTTTGCCCCAGTAGCTTATCTCTCTAAGCAATTAGACCCCACAGTTCAGGGATGGGCCCCCTGCCTATGGGCATTAGCCGCTGGACAGCTCTTGCAGAAAGAAGCTCATAAACTAACATTCGGAGCGCCCCTTACCATTCTGTCACCACATCACCTAAAAGATCTCTTAACCTACAAAAGTTTACAGACTCTCCCTCCCTCCAGACTCCTGACCTTACTATCCTCTTTCCTCCAAAATCCAAACATTTCTTACCTCCCCTGCCAGCCCCTGAATCCGGCCACTCTTCTTCCTCTACCCTACTCTCCTCATACTCCCTCGCATGATTGCCTAGAAGCCCTTCACAACTTCCTTCCATGCCACTCCACGATCTCCGAAGGAGCCCTCTCACACTCCGACCTCATCTGGTTTACTGATGGGTCCTCCTTTAAACATGAGGGCACCCACTACTCAGGATATGCAGTAGTGTCCCTCGAAGATGTCATTGAGGCACGAGCGCTACCACCTGGTACAACCAATCAGCAGGCTGAACTCATTGCAGCCACCAGAGCTTGCACTCTGGCCCGGGACATGTCTCTCACATTGTACACTGACTCCAAGTATGTATTCCACATTCTCTTGTCTCACGCGGCAGTATGGAAAGAACGAGGCCTCCTCACCACAAAAGGGAATTCCATAACTAATTCAGCCTTAATTACTAAACTTCTAGAGGCTTCACAACTCCCACACCGACTAGGCATAGTCCACTGCAAATCACATCAAAAGGATGACTCCCCCATTGCAAGAGGTAACAACAAAACCGACAGAGTAGCCCGGTCAGTTGCCCTATCAGAAGACACACCAGACAACAATCCGTCTGCTCTTGTGGTTTTAGCCTTATCACAAGACACCCTCTGCTCCCAGGACAAAGAGTCTCTCTTCTGCCTCTTACATGATCTGTTCCATCCCAGCCCCCAATCCTTGATCCATTTTTTACAATCTTTTTTTCCTCTCTCTCCTGAAGACAAAACCCTACTTAACCAAATCACCTGCAAGTGCACCATCTGCCAACGCACTAACCCTACTACCCCCCTCAAAGTCTGACCCTTCCCAGCTCATCAAGCAAGGGGTAATGTCCCCGCTGCAGATTGGCAAATAGACTTCACTAACATGCCCCCTGTACAACACACCAGATACCTACTCGTGTTAGTAGATACATTTTCAGGATGGGTCGAAGCTTTCCCCACCACTAACGAACGAGCGTCCACGGTTGCCTCTATCCTCCTCACCCAGATCTTTCCTAGGTTCGGGATGCCCACTTCCCTCCAATCAGATAATGGCCCTGAGTTCACTGCCCAAATTATCCAGAACCTCTCCAAGTTGCTCTCGCTCCCCTGGCATTTACATTGTCCTTATCGACCACAAGCTTCAGGAAAAGTAGAAAGAGCCAATAGGACTCTAGAAGACATCCTGACCAAACTATCTCTAGAACTACACCTTGACTGGGTTCGCTTACTTCCCTTAGCTCTACTCCGCATTCAAGCCCTCCCAAAGAAACCTTCCTTCTTGTCGCCCTTTGAGATCATGTATGGCCGCCCGATTCTACCCCCGGGGCTCCCTTCCCACAAAGGACCAATTCCTCCCAATATAGCCCTTCCACTACTCTCTCTCCTCCACACTGAATTGTGGAAATATCAGGATTGGCTCCTTCCTGATCCATCCGCCTCCCAAAATCCTCCTGTCTTACAGCCCGGCCAACTAGTGTTTTATAAGCCACCAGAGGATCGGCCCTCTCTCACCCCGAAATGGGAAGGTCCACATCCAGTTATTCTCTGCACCCCCTCGGCTGCCAAGCTCTCACTGCCTGATAACTCTGTCACCCCTTGGATTCATATCTCCAGGTTGAAACCAAATACCCAAGACCCACCTTCTCTGGACACCCAAGACCCATCAGTCACAATCCAGAGTCCTTCGGATACAGCCCAAGATGCTGTCTACTCTACCACGCCTCATCCCTCTGATCCCTTGAAGCTCCGCATCTCCCGTGCACCCCCTTTGCTATCCATACCCGAATCATGACTTTTTCCTCCTTTACTGCTCTCTCGCTTTTTTCCCTCATTCCTATTGTCTTCCCCGCTGCCCCACCCTCCTTTGTATGGCGATTCAAAGTCAGGCAGACTTACACATAGCATCAAACAAAAGTTACTGCCCTCATTGCCACATCAGACTGCCCTCTGAAAGGCTGCTCTGAGCCTTTGTACCTCCACTTTCCTCCCTCCACCGAAGTATTCATTTACAGCTACCTTTATTCTCCCTACCTCTGCTTCCTCTATGACCAAAGACAAGCCTATTGCAGGCGATGGCAAGACACCTACGGGGGATGTCCCCACTGGTCTTGCGCCATTCACTACATGGGTGACTTCCAGTACCCACAGTATTACTCCTCCAACCGTTTCATGAAATATCCCAATGGCTCATTCTCCTTATCAATCCCAGATCCCTGGGACTCTCGATGGGCTGCTGGAGTAACAGCCTCAGTTTACTATGGGGGGTCCTCGACCCCCCACGGTACCCTTCATATCTCTCGAGAGTATGTTCCCTCTCGCTCCCAGATCTCTCAAGTTGCATCAGATATCAGACATTCCGAAAAAGTCATTATCCAAACTCTTGATGGCACCTCTTCATCTTCTTATTCCTCCTACTCTTGGTTACAGCTCATTCAAGACACCACCATCTTTCTCAACCACACCCTTAACACTGCCAATTGTTTCTTGTGCGCATCACTACAGCGCCCACTGCTGGCCGCCGTGCCCCTCAATATTTCCAACTACTCCTTCCATGCAGAAAGACAACCCCTCTGCCCCCTGGCAGACATACCCCTGTGGGAACCAGAATACGCAGATAATCTCACCATCCACCACTGTGTAGGCCCAACTCCACCCCCCTCTAGTGCACTTCACTGCCTCTCTATCTACACCCCTACCTCCGGCTCTAAGACTTTTACACAACCGGGACACTTCTTTTGGTGTAATGGCAGTCTTTTCAACTCACTGCCTCTCAACTCCGATATACCCTGCATTCTCGTCACCCTAATTCCACAGCTTACACTTTACAGCATGGCAGAATTCCTTGAGCTCCAACCTCCCTTGCCCTCGCGCACAAAAAGGGCTGCTTTCCTTCCCATCATGGTCGGTATCTCTTTGATCACCTCAGCCATTGGGGCAGGGTTTTCGGGAGGAGCCTTGGGTCACTCTCTATGGGCAGTCAGAGATCTCGACGCCAAACTTGAGGGAGCCCTGACATCCACTGCCGATTCCCTAGCCTCTCTCCAAAGACAGGTCACTTCGCTAGCTAAAGTCACCCTTCAAAACTGGCGGGCCCTAGATCTGCTTACAGCCGAGAAGGGCAGCACCTGCGTCTTCCTCCGGGAAGAGTGCTGCTATTACATCAGTGAATCGGCATTGTAGAAACTGACATCACCAAACTCACCGACCTTTCCTCCAGTCTCCACTCTGCTTCCAATTCCAACCCATTCTCTTCAATACTAACAAACCCCCTCCTTACCTGGGTCTGGCCCATTGCAGGCCCCATAATAGTCATTCTTCTCATCTGTCTCTTCTTACCCTGTATAATAAAGTTCATCAAATCCCAAGTCGGAAAAATCTCTAATCAAGCTTTCAACCAGCTTTTACTCAGGAACTACCAGCTTCTGGCCACAGAAGATCCCTCACCCTCACGTGACCTCCTCACCACATGCTGAGATGGACCCCTCTCTCCACTGGAAACTGTTCCTGGAAACAATGGCCACAGACACCTGGCTCCTGACACCCATATCCTCTTGGCACCATTGGAATCAACAGGTCCTCGACCTATGGTTACAGGGAACCTTCATTGATTTCCAACTTGAAGAAGTCCACATCTACTCATCCTTACTGTGGGGAATCCTATCAACCCTTTCCTCCCAATCCTCTAACCCTCACTCCCTTCTCCACCCCTGTTCAGCAAGAAGCAGTCAGAGAGAAAGCAACGTCCACAACCCCATAGAGGAGAAAGGGGGGAATGAAGGGTCCCCACCAGTAAGATGGCAAACTTCCGGCTTCTTTTCGGGGTCCTCGGTTCCCGCTGGCGCCACCTGAAGCCCAATCACCTCTCGCCCCCCTCCCAATCCCAGCACCTAGCCAACAGCCACCAGCCCCGTAGAAGTAACACCACAATCACACTATGCCCCTTCCTATATAACCCAGCACCTTTCCCTAATAAAGCAGAACTCTCCGGTGAATTGCTGCTGTGTGTCACTCCTCTCCTTTCAGTACTATTAACTCATAGGAAGATACAACTAAACTAAGATGTTTCACAAATACATGGGAATGAAAAGAGCTACTATATTTTTTATGACTGTATAAAATAATATAAACTCACCAGCCCATAGTACAGCAGAGAAACATCTTCCCTTTTTTCATGTCTCTGCTATTGTCCCCAGAACCCATCCGATCATCCAAAAAGTGGACTGGAATTCAAAACACAAGTGAGCCGTGGGAGGCAAGAAAACCCAACTCTTGAATTGCCAGATTCCACTTTTCTACTCAGCAGCTGAGTAGAAAATTGGTTGGGGAGCAAGTACAGAAGAAAGGAGAGTATGGGCTGCAAAATGGAGGAGACAGCGACCACTAAGAGATGTCCACTGAAAAACAACAGGGAAGATTTGGATGTTTCCATTTTCCCCCATAGGACTCTGCCTTCCTCACTCTATAGACCCCCCACCCTGGGCTGAGAGTCGCTGGGTTGTCAGACCTGTTCTCCTAGTCAGTTCCAGCTGCTATGACAAATTACCATAGATGGGGTGGCTTAAATAACAAATATTTCTCACAGTTCTAGAGACTAAGAAGTACAAGATCAAGGTGCTGGAAGTCCTGGGATCTGATGAGGTGTGCTGATGTCTGTCCCCTTGCACCCTCATGTGGTGGAGAGCAGAGAGAGGGAGGGAGGCAGGTGGGCAAAAAAGCTCTTGTGTCTCTCCTGGTAAGGGCACTAATTCCATTTGTGATAGCCCTACCCTCATGACCTAATTACCTCCCAAGGGCCTCACCTTTTAATAACATTACATTAGAGGTTAAGATTTCAACATATTAATTTTAAGGGACAGAAACATTCAGTCCATAATACCTGTCTCTCTAAGGGCGCACTCAAGAAACAAATGAATTCTCATCTTCAGTTTAAAAGGAATCTGGAAATAAAAGAAACAAAAGCCATATTCAACATCTTGATAGCTAGCTATATTTTTTAAGGGGAAAAGAATTTTAAGATATGTTAGAAAATGTTTACAGAGTTATTGTTAGGAAGTTTCTGTTATGGCAAAAAAAATCCAGAAATGTTTATATAGTGTTTTACTCTGCTAAGAAGCAGTGCAACCATGAGGAATTTGTACTTTTCTTCTCTACAAAGCTGGAATTGAAGAGGAATTAGGTCCTTAGAACTCCCAATCATCTGGAATCCAATTACAGAATGTAAACTCTAGTTTTATTACTAACAAGAACCCAAAACTCCCTTAGAGTTGACTTAATCTTTAATGTATAGATTTCCTCAGAAACCTTAAAAAATAAGGAGAGCTAAGAGCATGTTGATTTTGCACCATTGACAGATTACACCAGTTTACTAATCATTTCAGTTAAGCCACATTATCAAGGTCTCGAAAGCAGTCCCCTGGGGCTTCCCAGATGGCCACCTTCCCTCCCCGCGATTTACCACAGGCCTTAGCCTCCTACTCCGAGGCAGTCCAGTGGGTCTGCTCAGAAGTACTTACCTGCAGCCAGAGAAACTGTGGTCAGCCATACCCTCCCCCTACCCAAAACATCAGGCCTTTTATTTTACCTCAGGACTTAGCAACAGGAAACATATGCCAGACCAAAATGGTCAGAGGCACACTGAATCACTATGCTTGCATCAGAACAACTCATCAGGTAAAAGGGGATTATGTAATACAAGCGCAGCTTGTCCCTTTTGACTGGCACGAAGCATACTATTGTATCAAGTGTAAAGGGATTATTAAACATGTGTCTGTTTATATGTAGAACAAGGATAGTGTCTTTGTAAATATCAAACAGATGCATTTGATTTTTCCCCTTATCCCTATTCCCAGGGAGCCTTTCATCTCTGGATCTGAATTTCTTCAGGCCTATCTTACAGTTCTTCAGCTATTTGTCTATTTTGATGTTAAACCATTTCACTGAATTCTTAATTTCAGTCACAGTATTTTTGAGAATTCTAGAATTTTCTTTTTTCAAATCTAAGTCACTTTTTACAGTTTTAGTTTCCTGCCAGAATGTTCAACTTTGGCCTTTATGTCTTTGAATGCAGTAAGCATAACTCTTTATAATCTGTATCTGATAAATCTCATCCCTGAAGCCTCATTATGTCTGTTTTCCTTGTCTATTATTTCTGCAGATTATGGTTTATGGTGTCTTATCTCCTGTGTGCTCAGTCATCTCTGGTTATGTAATAGACATTGCATGTGAAAAAATTATACATCGAAATAATTTGAGATTATTTTCCTCCTAAAAGGATGATTAATTTTATTTATTTTGCCAGGTGTCTAGGAGCATGGGCAATGCGGAACCACCCTAATCGCAGTTCAGTGCTTGAGATTTTTTTGGTCCACCAAGATCAGGGCCTCTCAAACTGACATCACCTTTGGATCTTGCTTAAGTGCAAATTCTGATTTAGTAGAAATGGGGCAAGTTTTGAGATGCCACATTTTTAACAAGCCTGCAGGTGATGTCAGTGTTTATGATGGTTACTTTTATATGCCAAACTTGATTGACCACAGGGTGCCCAGATTAAATATTATTTCTGGGTGTGTCTATGAGGGTGTTTCTGGATGAGATTAACAATTGAATCTATGAACTCAGTAGATTGCTCTCCTCTATATGGATGGGCATCAGCTAATCCCATTCGGGTCTGAGTAGAACAAAAGGTGGAGGGAGGAGGAATTTACCCTTTTCTCTTCCTTCCAGGAAGGAAATTTAGTCCTTTTTTCTTCTGCCTGATGGCTTGAGCTGGGCCACGGACCTTCTCTTGCCCTCAACACTCCTGGCTGTCAGGTCTTCAGACCCAGACAGGAATCTACACCATTGGCTTCCCTGGTTCAAACCTTCAGACTCAAACTAAATTATACCACCAACTCTTCTGGGTCTCAAGCTTACAGACAGTAGACTATAGGAATTCTCAGTCTCCATATTCACATAAGCCAATTGTGTATAATAAATCCCTTCCTATATATATATATCCTTTTGGTTCTATTTCTAAGGAGAACCCTAATACAGTGCTGATGGTCTATGGGCCACTTTAAGGAATAAGCAGACTTGCAATTCTTTTGATTAATTTTCAGTTCATCCAAGCAAAAGTGTTTTCCACTTGATTTCTGTTTCCAGTAATTCTAAAAGTTTATCTGTAGGTTCTGATGAGTCATCTTATATATACAGTCATATGGTTTGAAGTAATAACAATTTCTTCTCCAATTCTTATACCTTTTTTTTTGCCTAGCCTTATTGCCCTGACTGGGACCTCTGGTACAATGTCAAGTGAAGTGGTCATAGTATTCATGCCTCATGCCCAATCTCAAGAAGTAAGCATTCAACAATTCACTGTTGTCATGTTCACTGTAAGATTTTGTATATATACTTTATTAGATTAAGAAAGTTTTCTTCTATTAGATTTGTTTTAGCAAATGCTTTTATATATATATATATATATATAGTTGAAGTAGATATTATATTGGTTTATTTTAAACTGACCTTGTTAAACTGACCATTGTTAAATTGACCTTGCATTCCTGGAATAAACCTAACTTGGTCATAATATAGTATCTTTTTGTATAATGCTGGATGTTTTACCAATACTTTACTCAGGAATTTTGCATCTATATATGTGATAGAGATTGGCCTATAATTATCCTTTCATTTAACATTCTTTTCAGTTTTGATATTGTACTAGTCTGCATTCTCCAGAGAACACAATTAACAGGAGAGGTAGATGATTGATAGATGATAGATAGATAATGAAAGAGAGATTGATAGACAGGAGTGTACCTCTATGGATGGGATGATGCCTATTCACAGTAGATATTGTTGGTAAAGCACTTAGTTCAACAGAGGGTTGATAGTCAATAGTTACTATTCAGGTTACCTATATCTATGTATATCTGTATCTCCTGTTTTTTCTGAATCTCTAAATATGACATATTTTCATTATTTACTTCAAAATATTTTCTGATTTCTAATGTGAGCTCTTCATTGACCCATGGGTTACTTAGAAGTTTATTATTCAATTTCTAATATTTAAGGATTTCTTATCTTTTTTGTTATTGTTTCTAACTTAGTTTCATTGTCATTTAGATAATATACTCTGTATTAATTCAATATCTTGACATCTGAGTCCTGATTTTTGACTGAGCTTATGGTCAGTTTGGGCAAATATTCCATGTGCATTTGAAAAGAATGAGTAATTTGAAGTTACCTGGTACACAGTTCTATATATGTCAATTAGGTTAAGTCTGATTTTGTGGTTCAAACTTTTTGCTTGTTCTATAATTTACTGAGAGAGGTGTATTGAAATCTCCACCTTCGATAAGCCATTTGAAGTGGAAGGTAAGGTTCTGAGAGTTTGATGAGTAAGAAGGAGACTAAGAGAAAAAGATAGTTAATTTTATTTGTATTAGAAATAAACAGGTATGTAGGGGAGGTGTGGAAAACCAGAGGGAGATTCCTAAACTACATGATGTGGAAGAGACAAAAGATTTGCAAAGCAAGAAAGTATCTATTCTATTTGAAGATAGTTTGAGCTTCTATAACATAAATCCCCCTTTCTTTCCAAATCGTCAGTAAAATATGCTACCCACTACAACACATGCTGAGAATGTTTTGTTTTACTTTGTTTTGAGGAAGTTAAGGAAAGAACAGAGTTCTGTGTTTGCTTGGCACAGAACAGAGGCAGCCCTTTCTGTCTATGTGTAGGTCGGCTTCACTAGAACGTTAGAAATACTGAGCACCTGCTGAGTGCCAGACACTGGTTAGGTGCATTAAATACATTCTCTCTTTGCATTGTAGCATAATCCAACAGTCAGAATGCAAAAGCGAGGCCATCTGTGAACTGAAATACTACAGTGGAAGGAGATCAGTGGGAGAGGTAACCATAAAAATGTGAACCTTGCCCCCTCAACCTTCCACAGTTCACAGAAATCTTGGGGATGACACTGTCTCCAAGAGGGAGTAGAATGGAAGTACCAGGCATCTTACCCAGAGAAGGAAACCCTAGTTGGCATCTGGGTTACAAAGCCTTGCAGTATTGTTGTCAGGAGATAATGTCGGTAAATAACCTGTCCCAATAGAGGGTCAATAGTCAATAGCTATGATTCAAGCTGTCTTTATCTTCCTGTCTCCCAAACTTGCTAATTAGGAGCCAAAGAAAAGGGCAATGTCTTTTTCAGTTAGGTAACACCTCCTACCACCATCAGGTGCCTAGCACAGACTGTGTATGTGATTGACACTAAATAAATATGTTTGCTGTTGCCAGGTTCTCAGTTCCCCAACATGAAGAGGCTCATGCACAGCAAATAACCTCAGACCATAGGTGGCTTAAAACAACAGTCATTGTCTGTTAAAAATTTAGGAGCTGACTTAAGTATTTAGATGGTTGGGCTTAGGTTTGTCATGAGTTGCAGTCAAGATGTCTGCTGGGGCTGAAGTGCAATTAGAAGCTTGACTGGAGCTAGAGGGTCATGTGAAGGTGGCTCACTCAAATGGCTATCAGCAAGGAGCCTCAGTTCCTCACCACTTTTCCACAGGGCCACTCATCACATGGCACCTGGCTTCTCAGATCTGAGAGAGTGAGATGAAAGCAGAAGCCACAGTATCTTTTATAAGCTAAGCTTGGAAGTCACATGCCATCCACTTACACTTTATTCTCTTCATCAGAAGTGAATCACAAGTCAATCCACACTCAAAAAAGATGAACTAGATTCCACTTTTTGAAGGATATGCCAAATCATTTGCAGAGCTATTTTTTTATTTTGGTATCATTAATATACAATTACATGAGCAACATTATGGTTACTAGACTTCCCCCATTATCAAGTCCCCACCACAATCCCCATTACAGTCATTGTGCATCAGCGTAGTAAGATGCTATAGAGTCACTACTTGTCTTCTCTGTGTTATACTTCCTTCCCTGTGTACCCCAGCCCCACATTATGTGTGCTAATTGTAATGCCTCCTTTTCCCCCTTATCCCTCCCTTACCACCCATCCTCCCCAGTCCCTTTCCCTTTGGCAACTGTTAGTCCATTCTTGGGTTCTGTGAGTCTACTGCTGTTCTGTTCCTTCAGTTTTTGCTTTGTTCTTATACTCCACAGATGAGAGAAATCATTTGATACTTGTCTTTCTCCACCTGGCTTATTTCACTGAGCATAATACCCTCTAGTTCCATCCATGTTGTTGCAAATGGTAGGATTTGTTTTCTTCTTATGGCTGAATAATATTCCATTGTGTATATGTACCACATCTTCTTTATTCATTCATCTACTGATGGACACTTGGGTTGCTTCCATTTCTTGGCTGTTGTAAATAGTGCTGCGATAAACATAGGGATGCAAATGTTTTTTTCATACTGGGCTCCTGCATTCTTAGGGTAAATTCCTAGGAGTGGAATTCCTGGGTCAAATGGTATTTCTATTTTGAGTTTTTTTGAGGAACCTCCATACTGCTTTCCACAATGGTTGAACTATTTCACATTCCCACCAGCAGTGTAGGAGGGTTCCCCTTTCTCCACAACTTCGCCAACATTTGTTTTTGTTTGTCTTTTGGATGGTGGCGATCCTAACTGGTGTGAATGCTATCTCATTGTGGTTTTAATTTGTATTTCTCTGATGATTAGTGATGTGGAGCATCTTTTCATTGCCTGTTGGCCATCTGAATTTCTTCTTTGGAGAAGTGTCTGTTCAGCTCCTCTGCCCATTTTTTAACTGAATTATTTGTTTTCTGTTTGTTGAGGTGCATGAGCTCTTTATATATTTTGGATGTCAACCATTAATCAGATATGTTATTTATGAATATATTCTCCCATACTGTAGGATGCCTTTTTGTTCTACTGATGGTGCCCTTTGCTGTACAGAAGCTTTTTAGTTTCATATAGTCCCACTTGTTCTTTTTTGCTTTTGTTTCCCTTGCCCGGGGAGATATGATCATGAAGAAGTTGCTCATGTTTATGTCCAAGAGAGTTTTGCCTATGTTTTCTTCTAAGAGTTTTATGGTTTCATGACTTACATTCACATCTTTGATTCATTTTGAATTTACTTTTGTGTGTGGAGTTAGATGATAATACAGTTTCATTCTCTTACATGTATCTGTCCAGTTTTACCAACACCAGCTGTTGAAGAGGCTGTCATTTCCCCATTGTATATCCATGGCTCCTTTATCATACATTAATTGACCATATATGCTTGGGTTAATAACTGGACTCTCTATTCTGTTCCACTGATCTATGGGTCTCTTCTTATGTCAGTACCAAACTGTCTTGGTTACTGTGGCTTTGTAGTAGAGCTTGAAGTTGGGAAGCAAGATCCCCCTGCTTTATTCTTCCTTCTCAGGATTGCTTTGGCTATTAGGGCTCTTTTGTGGTTCCATATGAATTTTAGAACTATTTGTTCCAGTTCATTGAAGAATGCTGTTGGTGTTTTGATAGGGATTGCATTGAATCTGTAGATTGCTTTAGGCAGGATGGCTTTTTGACAATATTAATTCTTCCTACCCAAGAGCATGGAATGAATTTACATTTATTAGTGTCCCCTTTAATTTAGCTTAAGAGTGTCTTATAGTTTTCAGGGAATTGGTCTTTCACTTTCTTGGTTAGGTTTATTCCTAGGTATTTAATTCTTTTTGGTGCAACTCTGATGGAATTGTTTTCCTGATTTCTCTTTCTGCTAGTTCATCATTAGTGTATAGGAATGTTAACAGACTTCTGTGTATTAATTTTGTGTCCTGCAACTTTGCTGAATTCAGATATTAGTTCTAGTAATTTTTGGACTGGATTTTTTAGGGTTTTTTATGTACAATATCATGTCATCTGAAAACAGTCACAGTTCGGTTTCTTCCTTACCAACCTGTATGCCTTTTGTTTCTTTGTGTTGTCTGATTGCCATGGCTAGGACCTCCAGAACTATGTTGAATAAAAACAGAAGAGTGGGCATCCTTGTCTTGTTCCCCATCTTAGGGGAAAAGCTTTCAGCTTCTTGCTGTTAAGTATAATGTTGGCTGTGGGTTTGTCATATATGGGCTTTATTATGTTGAGGTACTTGCCCTCTAACCCATGTTGTTGAGAGTTTTTATCATAATGGATGTTGAATTTTGTCGAATGCTTTTTCAGCATCTATGGAGATGATCATGTGGTTTTTGTCCTTCTTTTTGTTAATGTGGTAGGTAATATTGATGGATTTTCTAATGCTGTACCAGCCTTGCATCCCTGGGATGAATCCCACTTGATCATGGTGTATGATCCTATTGATGTATTTTTGAATTTGGTTTGCTAATATTTTGTTGAGTATTTTTGCATCTATATTCATCAGGGATATTGGTCTGTAGTTTTCTTTTTTTGTGGTGTCTTTGCCTGGTTTTGGTATTAGAGTGATGCTGGCTTCATAGAATGAGTTTGGGAGTATTCTCTCCTCTTCTATTTTTTGGAAAACTTTAAGGAGAAAGAGTTTTATGTCTTCTCTAAATGTCCGATACAATTCAGCGGTGAATCCTTCTGGTCCAGGGATTTTGTTTTTGGGTAGTTTTCTGATTACCTATTCAATTTCCTTGCTGGTAATTAGTCTGTTTAGATTTTCAGTTTCTTCCTTGGTCTATCTTGGAAGGTTGTACTTTTCTAGAAAGTTGCCCATTTCTTCTAGGTTATCCAGTTTGTTAGCACATAGATTTTCAGAGTATTATGTAATAATTCTTTTTATTTCTATGGTGTCCATAGTGATTTTTTCCTTTCTCATTTCTGATTCTGTTTATGTGTGAAGATTCCCTTTTTCTCTTAATAAGTCTGGCTAGGGGGTTATCTATTTGGATTATTTTCTCAAAGAACCAGCTTTTGGTTTCTTTTATTTTTTCTTTTGTTTTATTCATCTCAATTTTATTTATTTCTTCTCTGATCTTTATTATGTTGCTCCTTTTGTTGACTTTGGGCCTTATTTGTTCTTCTTTTTCCAGTTTCAATAATTGTGAATTTAGACTCTTCATTTGGGATTGTTCTTCCTTCTTTAAATAGGCCTGAATTGCTATATACTTTCCTCTTAGAACTGCCTTCACTGTGTCCCACAGAAGTTGGGGCTTTGTGCTGTTGTTGTCATTTGTCCCCATATATTGCTTGATTTCTGTTTTAATTTGGTCATTGATCCATTGATTATTTAGGAGCATGTTGTTAAGCCTCCATGTCTTTATGAGCCTTTTTGTTTTCTTTGTACAATTTATTTCTAGTTTTATACCTTTGTGATCTGAGAAGTTGCTTGGTAGATTTTCAATCTTTTTTAATTTACTGAGGTTCTTTTTGTGGCCTAGTATGTGGTCTATTCTGGAAAATGTTCCATGTGCACTTGAGAAGAATGTGTATCTGGCTGCTTTTTGGTGTAGAGTTCTGTAGATGTCTATTAGGTCCATTTGTTCTAGTGTGTTGTTCAGTGCCTCTGTCTCCTTACTTTTTTTCTCTCTGATTGATATGTCCTTTGGAGTGAGTGTTCTGTTGACATCTCCTAAAATGAATGCATTGCATTCTATTTCCTCCTTTAAATCTGTTAGTATTTGTTTCACATATGTCGGTGCTCCTGTGTTGGGTGCATAGATATTTATAATGCTTACATCCTCTTGTTGCACTGACCCCTTTATCATTATATAATGTCCTTCTTTGTCTCTTCTTACTTTCTTTGTTTTGAAGTCTATTTTGTCTGATACAAATATGCAACACCTGCTTTTTTCTCCCTATTGTTTGCATGGAATATCTTTTTCCGTCCCTTCATTTTTAGTCTGTGTATGTCTTTGGGTTTGAAGTGAGTCTCTTGTAGGCAGCACATAAGATGGGTCATGCTTTTTTATCCATTCTATTAGTCTGTGTCTTTTGATTGGTACATTCAGCCATTTACATTTAGGGTGATTATCAATAGATATGTACTTATTACCATTGCAGGCTTTGGATTCGTGGTTATCAAAGGTTCAAGAGTAGCTTCTTTACTATCTAACCATCTAACTTAACTCATCACACTATTATAAACACAGTCTGATGATTCTTTATTTCTCTCCTTTCTTTTTCTTCCTCCTCCACTCTTTATATATTAGGTGTTTTAGTCTGTACTCTTTGTGTTTCCCTTGACTGATTTTGTGGCTAGCTGATTTTATTTTGCAGTTTGTTAGTATTTGGTTGGTCTGCTTCTTTGCTGTGGTTTTGTTTTCTCTGGTGATGTCTATTTAGCCTTAGGAGCACTTCCATCTAGAGCTGTCCCTTTAAAATACACTGTAGAGATGGTTTGTGGGAGGTAAATTCCCTCAACTTTTGCTTATCTGGGAATTGTTTAATCCCTTTCAAATTTAAATGATATGCAGACCTATATTTTAAAGCTCCACAGGGACATAATGTTTTGCATATGGCAGTGTGCTCAATTTATGTTTATTAAATAGATCTAAGGATGCCCCTTATGTTGTAGCATAAAACCTCTGAAATTCTGTCTCTTGTAATTTTTATCTCTGCCCCCAAAGATAAAAAACTTTCAGGGCCCTTTCCAGTTCTAAGATGCTGTATGCCATTAACAACATTCAAATCACTATTCCTCATGGAGAGGAATAGTGAGCTCTCCCCATCACCTACTTGCTTGGATCTAGGGAAGGAAATTCATTCTGTGGGAGGCCTCTGTGTGCTGAGGTTATGCTCCCTGAGGGCTGGTGGTCTGACTGACTGGAGACATCACCAGGGTGTCGGGCACTGCCGCTGACTGATACCAGCATGGGGGAAAGACAGATGATGGCATCACAGCTCAGGGAAGGCCAGGATGGACGAGCTGCTGCTGCTGAGTCAGCAACAGTTATATGTATACATTAGTCTGCTCACAATTATACTGCATCTTTCAACATTTTTCCCTTTCTGTTCCAGGAGGGATTGATTGTTGTCAGCAATCTTTCCAGTTCATCCACAAGTCAATTCCCTATTTTTAAGCATTTAAAAACATAAGACATTTTTATTATTTTATCTCTAGCAGCAAAACTTTCTTATATTATGTCACATTCTACTTTTTATCAAAAACTTAAGAAAAAATTTTGAATAAATGCTTTTATTTAGCAATTTGTTTTATAAACTGATAGGATTTAGCATGGCATAGTTTGCTCAAAATTAAGGTTCTTCATATGTAGTTTCCCATTTTCATTCATCTCTTTTTATATTATATACTTTCGTTCTCCTTAGACTTGCTCAGCCAATGAATTCTTGTTTTAAATAGTTCATAAGAAGTATTTGGGAGTGCTCATATGAAAATGATGAGTGTTCTCATAATTGTGTCCTTCTTTGTAGGATCCAAATCTAAAAAAAAGTAATTGACATATAAAAACCATTCAGAAATGTAGTTCTTACACAACATTTCAACCATAATTTATGTGGTTTTACTTATATCTACCATAAAACCATGAGAGTTGTGGCCAATTTACAAAAGACTAAATGAAGAAAAAAGAGGATGAATGCATATGGGGAAAGCAGACCAAAATATTAACCTTTAAGGTCCTCTTTCCACAGTTATGGAGTATTCCAAAAGCACAGCTCTTTAAGAATTATTGTCTGATAACATTGGTGAAAAATAAACCTGAATTTTCTCTCCAGTCCTCAGTTTGAGTAATGACCATTTTATAGGGGAAGGATCATAAAACCTGAAATGTTATTCATGTTACAATTATTCATATATAAAACCTATTTGGCACAGTTAAAACTTCTAAGCCTTCTACTAGTGCTCACATGCTACCAGTTAACAATTTCGCTTACTGATGAGTAACTAATTATATAGCTACAACGGTATGATGAAATACAAAAGGCGCTGGAAAAGAAGCTAAGACCCGAACAGATGAAGCCATTGACTTCCTTTTCTTCATCAGCAGTTGTAATTTCCAAACAACCTCTATCATGTAGGAGAGAGGAGCTCTTTGTACTTGTCATCTCAAAGCAATAAAAAATAAGGGCAGAGAGTCTTAAAATTTTGCATAACCCTTGACCCTGCTATTTCATGTCTAGAACAGGGTCCCAAGGAAGTAACCAACGATACACCTAAAGATATAACAGGAGTTCCTGGAAGACTTATTTATAATAATGAAAGGATTAAAATATAAAAACAACTAAATTGGTTAGCTAAAGCTTGGTATATCCATCTAACTGAATATCATACAATCATTAAAAATACGTTCCGAAAAATATGGAAGTTTATAATACAGTATTTGAATGAAAAAAATCAGGTTGCCAAATAGCATAAATACACATATACACACATGTACATATACGTTTCACATGATTTACAAAGTTGGGGTAAATATATGATATATGGATAGACATGCATATAAAAACCAAAGATGTATCCAAAAATTTTACCAACAAAATTGCTTATCTCCTCATTAGGACAGCTTCACAGGACAAAGATTTGGTCTTATTCATCAATCTGTCCTTAGTATCTAGCACAAGGCCTAGAATGTTGCTGACATTGTGGTACTCAGTAAATATTTGTTGAATTAAGGAATGGGATCTTTGGTGAGTCCAGTATTATTCTTTAACTATTTCTATCTTATAAAATTTTGTATGTATATATTTTATAATAAGGAATTTTCTAATTAAGGCAGGCCTCCTACTTATGCTTTTGTTATTGTTATAAGTAAACAGTGAGAAAGCGATCTAGCTCCTTCACAGTTGGTGCAGACCAATGTGCAGTTGTGTTTTATTTGGACATCACAATCCAGGTAAATGAAAATAAGGAGCACAGGGAAATTGTTTTCCTTTCAGATTTTCCATTTAAGTTTCTGGTTTCTTTCAGTTTCCATTTAAGAAATCAACTCAACCAGCAAGAGGGAAATTTTCCACAAATACTATCACTGCTATTGCAGCTACTGGCATTCACCCTGCATGACTCCAAGAATTTTATGTCATTCAAATCTCAAATAACCTTAGGAGATAGACACTACTCTTTTTTCCCATTTTGCAGATAAAAGACTTGAGGCTTAAAGAGGCTAAGCCACTTGCCCCCAGTCACCCAGCTGTATGAGGATTTGAGCCAAGTAGCTTGACCACAGAGTCTATGCCCTTTCAGTGCACTGCACTCACAATGGGCAAGATCAAACACAGCAATGGGAGCAAATCTCCTTACATTCACTGACTACATTTCAGTACAGTTTTTTCTTGTTGTATGGAGATACAAGGAAGAAAGAGAATATGGATAGATGCCCTTTTTCCGCCCCCTAACAAAATGAGGTCTGAGAGTTTCTACAGCAATTAGCTGTTAAAGTAATAGAAATGTCAAATAATAATAAAGTATATGACATGTTCTGAGTTTGGTTTTATGCAGCCGTTTCCTCTCATTATCCAGTCATGGGAGGAGAATCACATATACCAAGTCACATGTTTTACTGCAAATAGATTTCTCAGATAACCTCTACTTAAAACTAAACAAAACCCAATATATTTCACATGAAAGAAATCTGCAAGGAAATGAATCATCCACTCTCATTACTCTCAATCCTAACTGCACATTGGAATAACCTGGAAAGCCTTTTTAATCCCAATGCCCAGACCACCCCACCAGGTGTCCTGGTAAACTGGTCTGGAGTGGGACCCAGAAAGGGGTAGTTTTCAAAAGATCTCCAGGTGAATGAAATGTGCAGCCAGCTCTGAGAATGCCACCAACCCATCAATGCTAATGGGCTCCCTCCCTGCTTCTCAGCTCTGTCACTGACTGGCCACCTACTCCAGTGAAGTCATTTCATGTTGCCAGCCTGAGGGTCTTACTGATAAAATGGGAATAACAAGAGTACCGGCCAAATGAGGATTCATCAAGATAACACACAAAGCACCTAGAAGAAGGTCTGGGATGTAGAATAATAAATATTAGCTATTGTTATGGTATTAATGATTGATGGTAATGATGGTGATGGTGCCAATGTGATGTTTTTTACCTGAGCTTGAGACTACAACAACATGTTTTTCTACCCGGAAAGCAGGGACCATAACTTCAACCCACACAGGATTTTGTCATCTTTACCATGAGCTCCCTTTCTGGAAGGAATCACTAGAACCAAACATAATGTGTAGCTAATTATGGGGTAATAGTCAGGTCCCTAGAGGGGATGCATGCCTCATAACTGTAGTCCACAACATAAAGTAACTCTGTCACCTGGGATTGAAATGAATTTTCTCAGGAACTTCCCGGTGGTCAGTGATCACTTTCTGATTATCTCTATAATCAGTGGGGTCATCAGGAATCCTAAATTTGGCCATCTGAATTTCAGAGTCACTCAGTCCAGCGTGGGAGATTCTTGCATAACCCAATCTGTGGCAGAGAGAGAAATGGTTTGTAAAGCCTTTATCATCATACAGAAAGCTGATAAGATCTAGTATATAATACCTTCATTATTAAGCCAATTTCCCATTTCTACCTCTACTCTGTATATCACTAGAATTAACTTGATTTATAATTTATCAAAAAAATTGCTTTTATGACACAAGTGAATGAGGAACATGCACATAGATTTAATTAACTAAACACACTTGGCAACCTTAATCTACTTTTTCACACTAATGAATATTATGTCTATACAAATTTCCTCCCACACAATTATATTTTAAGTCAATAACAGGAATTCTTCAGAATGAGTAGAGTGCCTAAATTTCTTATCTTTAAAAATCCAACTATCACATGCATATTTCACCCACACTTATAAGTCTAAAAGATTTTCTATGCCTAAAAAAACAGCACATCCTGTTTTTGCTTAAAGCTTTCAGTTCTCCAGGGAATCAAAGGACTTTATAGATACTATCCAAATAGTTACAGAGATGCTCACGTGGAAAAATAGGGTAACTGTAAGCAGCCAAGAATCAATTTATTTTATATTTCTATTTTACCTCTTCAGAAAAAATAATTAAGTCAGATTCAGTCAGTCATTTGTTCAATGAATAAATATATATCGTCATTGTTGTATATTTGGCATTGTTCTAGTTCTAGGGATAAGCAATGAACAAAACAAAGCCTCTACCCTCACAGACTTTTTATTCTAGTTAGAGGGGACAGAGTAAATATATATGCATGTCTATAACCCATCAGGTGGTAAGAAGTGCCTAAGAACCATGGGGGAATAAGCAGAATGAAGGGGGCAGGGAGTGGTTGGTGGTGGAGGTTACTACTGTCTGGTGGACGGTCACAGCACACTTCTCTGAGAGTGACATTTGAGCAAAAAATTGAATGAAGTAAGGGAGCAAACCATACAGATATTGGTGGAATGGTGCTCTAAGAAAGAGAACAGCAAATGCAAAGGTCCTAAGGTGGAATGTGCTTGGCTTTTTTGGAGGACCAATTCCACAATGACTAGAGTGGAGTATCTAAGGGGAAACATGGTAGGAGATGACTCTGCATGGGACGGGGTGCTAGACAGTGCAAAGCCTTCCTTGCGGCCCACTTCAGATTTTTTTCTGGGAGTGACACAGGAATCCAACAGGTTTTGTGCAGAGATGCTGCTGTGTACAGAACAGACTCTAGGGAAAGGATCTAAGCAGGGAGATCAGTTAGGAGGCTACTGCAACAATTTAAGTGAAAGATGATGGGGGCTTGGACCAGGGTGGGAGGAGGAAAAACACTTAAAACAAGGCCTATAACTACATACTACACACTGTTATTTCATACCGTAACTGTCACTACATACACACAAAAACTTAAAGCTGTGCAAGTGGAGGCAGCAAGTGCCCCCCATGAGGGGTAAGAGAAGAGCTGTGATGCCACAGATTCTGAGCTCTCTGACAGGTGATGTTTTTCTCCAAGTCAGGATCCAAATCCATGCTGTTTCCTGTAATGCTAGGTCACTGTTTCTAGTAAATCTAGGTTGTTTCCCAAATCTCTAAGATCAAAATTCTAGCTGGATTCATAGACACTGCCTTCAAGGCCACACCAAAAGTCCTTGAACATAAGGAAGCTGCCAATCTGTATCTTCTGCTAAAACAGGGAATCTCTCATTTTTGTCCAGTGAGTATTTATTAAGTGTCTACGAAGTACAGGTCATTGAATTAGATGATTGAGGTAAAGGTTATAGAATTGGTTTGTGGACAGAAACTGAAAAGCTGTAGTCCCTAACTTCTCTACTTTGGGTATTTTCAAAGTCACCTTCCCATCTGTTATAGACTAAATGCTTGTGCCCCCACCCTCCACCCCACCACAATTCGAATGTTGAAACCCTAACCCCAGAGTGTAGCCATATTTGGAGATGGGGCCTCTAAGGAAGTAATTAAGATAAATGAGGTTATAAGGGTAGGACCTGATCCAACAGGATTAGTACCCTATAAGAAGAGACAACACAGACCATGTATGTCACTTATGCTCACTCACGCTCAAGCTTGCTCTCTTTCTGTCTCCAAAACATGGGAAATAAAGTTTTGTTGCTTAAGCCATGCAGTCTATGGTACATTGTTATGGCAACCTGAGCAGACTAATATCCTATCATATTTAGTATATGTGAATATATGTAAAAATCTGCCATCCCACTCTCCAAATAATAGATAATAAAGGTCTTGGGTCACAAGTGTACAGATAGCCCAGTGATTAGCTATTTGGAGCACTGGTACTATAAATACCATTGTTTCTTAGCAACAATTTTTACAACTTGAATTTATACCTATTTCTGTCTATATCATAAACTGTTTTCTATTATCCCCATTAAAGCAACCACTTCAACTGAATTTTAATATAAACAGTATTTTCAATCTGAGACATCAAATACACACAAAACTAGCACTTCAGCATGCACCCTCCCACCTTAACCTTTTGGAAACAGCAAAGTAATAGTCAAACTATCTGTTCTGCACCCATGTGGGCATGTGTGTGCTGGGTCTTCCAGAGTTTCTGAATTCTCAGTGTAACCAGAACCATCTTAGCATCTCAAGGAACTCCTTGGCCCACCTCAGTGAGGACATGAATCAATGCAGTTATCTGGGAACCAATAAAGTAAAAGTAAAACCAGTATTTCACTAAGTAATATTCAGAGTCCTTCATGGGAGTCCACAGAACCTTCCAGGACCTGCTCTTCCCTCTCTGCCCATGCACTCTGCCTCACTTCCTCCTCCACCACACTCCAGCCCCACTTTTCTTCGAACACATCTGGCACTCCTGCCTTGGGCTTTGGCACTAGCTGGACCCCCCACCTGGAAGGGTCTTCTCCCAAAGCCACACGGCCCACTCCTTTAAATCTTAGCTCCAATGTTATCTACACAGTGAGGCCCACCCAGCCCCCTACCTACAGTTGCATCCCACCTCCATATTCTCGGCACCCTTTACCCTGCTCAATGTTTGCCCACCATATGCATCACCTCCTAAAATATGACCTCACAAATCACTGATTCCATCATTCCAATCATTACCTGTCTTCCCTCCACCAAGGTAGGGAACTTTCCCCTCTGGGTTTCCTGCCCCACCCCTGGTGGCTGGCACCCACTGTGCTCTGTGAGGCACAAACGAGGTGAAGAGCAGGAGAGCCTAACAGCTTGCTCTCGCTGGACTGTCGTTCATAACTGAACAAGCCATATCTCCAATGGGAGCAAAGTTGACCCTGTGATTCCTGTTATCCCTAGAAGGCAACCATTTTCTTTCATAAATATAGACCACAGACCTTAGAATATAAGGTTACTTAAGGGGTGATCAGTCCAACATCAGCCCCTCTCTTCAGGTAGACAATGCCAAGCCTCCTCTGGTGATGAGCTGCTCTGTATGGAGAAGGACTAAGGCCAGAGAGGTGCATCCTAGCAGCCCTGCCAGAGTCCCCAGCCCTGTCCCAAGAAGGGTAGTTAGAAGCCTCAGTTCAAATATCTTCATACAGATTCTGACTAACAGTAGGAGCCGGGGACGATCTCCAGCATATTCCCTCCACTGAAGAACCCTGTATGTGGAGGGCCCTGTGAATCAATCCATTGTCCACATGATCTGCCCCCCTTACCTCTCATGTCACCTTCCATGTCACTCAACTCCAGCCATGCTGGCCTCCTTACTGTTCCCAAAAATGACCAAGCATGTTCCACTCAAACTCCTGTTCCCTTTGCCTGGAGTGCTCCTCCAAGTATATACACAGGTGGACTCCCTCATTTTATTCAGGCTGCTGCCTGAATGTCACCTCATTAGAGTGACCAGCTGCCCACTCTATGTAACACACCACAGCCATCCCATACTCCCCATCCTTCTTACCTGGTTTCATTCATCTTTTTTATCACATTTATCACCACCTGTCATATTTTATTTCTTATGTGCTTATTTTCTGTCTCCTTCCACTGGAATGTAAGCTCTATGACAGTCAAGGATTTTGTCTTGTTATTATATCCCTAATGCCTAGAAAAATGCCTGGCATGTAACAGATACTTAATACTGTTTAATAAATGAATGCATGAAAGAATGAATGGTTAGTCCCCTTTTTTTGGTATAAAACTGCTCTTTGCTTTATTGTAAAGAAAATCTGCCTTGAAAACAGATTTACACATATTTAACTTTTAGGATATTTCAGCTATATTATTTTGGATGATATACACACACACATGGATAATATTCACTTTTTGATATGGTATGATATATTTTTAAAATATCGTTTACCTTGGGATCTCAGCACAACACAGTTCTGGCTCCAATAAGTTAGTTCACTTACCCAAGATTACATGATTTGAAATTGGCAAAGCTGGAAATCAAGCCCAGGGCTTTCTTATTTCATTGTCCATGCTGTTTCCACCGTGACATATAGTCAAAACTGGTACCATTCCTAACTCGTGTTGATAGCTAGGTACTTATCATATTTCATACAGTATTGTTTTTATGTAATTAAACTTAATTTACTTGGCCATTTATTCCTCTTAATCATTATGCCATGCCTTGAAAAAAACTGTTAAACTGTGTAACTAGCCAAATCAATGTTTATAAAAAGTAACAAAATTGCTTCCCTAACATTTTTCTTTCCTGTGTAAACCCAAATCACAATAATAAAAGATTAAAAAAAAATCTATGCTCACCTTATCAGCCCTCGATACATAATGTATTCACACCATCTGTCTTGATCTGTGCTGTCAATATCCTAATAAAGAACAGAGAAGAGAATGCTTCAGGCATAGAAAACAGTGCTGTATTCTGAATTGCCAAGAAAATGTGTGAGCTACAGTAATAAATATGCCTTTTCTCTGCCTGGTTCCTAACGATCCATTAAAGTCCAAATTATTTATACATTCTGCAGATACTTCTGAAGCACATACAAGGTGCCCCACTAGTCTTTGTACTAGATGCTGGTGTACAAAGATGAAAGTGGTCTAGAGGGGGTGTCAGGCAGGAAAGTCAGCAGTCACAGTACAGTCCCCGCCCCCTGCAGCTTTCCAGTCTCTCTGCCCAAGTAGAATCTACCTCATCCTCGTCGGTCACCCTGCGCAGTACCTTATGCACAGCAGCTACACCATTCCGCACAGTTACTTGTTTACATGTCCCACCCTCTCCTTCCTGAGCAGAGGGGCTCTAAATCACTTTGGCCCCCTGGTATGTAGCAAGAAGCCTGGCATTCGGCAGGCACTCAATCTGAGTGTGATAAATTGAATCATTGGGAATAAACACATTTTGGGACTAATCATGAATCTTTTTGATGTTGAAAGCTTGAGACCAGGGATATTTTTCATCAGAGAAGCAGAACATAAACATATTCTTTTTCTATAATGTGTTGGGAAAACCCTAAATGAGGTTTTATACTGAAGAAATTTCCATTTTCTTCTTTTTAAAAATCTTATAAATAAAAAATATACCTGACTTTTGACCATTTCTCAGTTTACTATTAAAGTTTAATTTAAAACATATTTTCAAATCACTAAAAGAATGCACTACAACTTATTAACTATTTCTTAACTTTTTTTCATAAGCTTAGTGGTAGACACATGGATGCTTATTAATTAATCTTTATTATTATATATCACACATATATGTGTCTTTTGTACACATGGAAAACTTACAACAGATTTTTAAAATTAAATTTAAAAATGCTAATAATGAAAAATATAAGAGAGTACTGTTCTGGTTTGCCTTGGGAAAAAATAAAATTTAGCCATTCAGCTATATATATTGGGAATAATAAATTATGAACATGTTGAACTATCATTTTATTTTATTAGGCTTTAACAAGATGCTGTCAAATTTTAAGACTGCAGAATTTAAATACTCACTTCTTAAAGAAAAAAAATACTTTAATCCCAGCATTTATCATTAAAACTCTTCTCTGCATTAGTAAACTTCCTAATAGAAAAAGCACTGCCAATCTTGATATAGTTTCTGACTGCAATAGTGGAAATCAATGGAGGATTAAATAAAAATCAAATGAAATTCCTCTTCACACACACACAAAATTCCCTCTTATTAGAATGCAATTTTTCCTTAGACTTGCCAAATATTACCTTATCTAATATTCTTTTGTCCTTTATAGAACATGTACTCACATTTCTTATTTGATTTTATATACAGCCAGATGCACATGACACATATATTATGTTAATACATGTTATAATATACATAATACATATATCGAGTGTCTCCTACATACAAGGCTGAGGGCTTTGTAGACATTATCTTATATTTCATCCTCATAACACCTGTATAATACAACCAATATTACTGTCACCACTTTATGGATGCAGACACTGAGGCCAAGAATAACTGACCCCAGGTCACACAGCTGGTAAATGTGGCCCCAGCTAGGCTAGTGAATGATGAGAGAACATTTGGAAAGAGAGAGAGACCCAGCCAACAACCAGCACCAAGGCCTCAGACATGAACTGAACATTTTAGACCCCCAGCCCCAGCCACCAGCTGACTAGCCGAGTGAACAGAACGACCAGGCGAGAACAGAACACCACCCAGTAAACCCACAGAAGCATGAGAATCTTAAACCATTGTTTTAAGCCATTAAGGTTTGAAGTGGTTTGTTATGCAGTCTCTGCGATTCCACACTCTCCAGGCTTTCCTTCTCCTCTTCTGACTTCTCTTTAAGTTCTTTCCTGAGATGACCTCCTTTCTCTTCCTCACCGTCAACCCCAGTATGGCCACATTAAATGCAGCTTCAAGGATTTTCTTGGTCTTCCTTTTGTACTTGTCTAACTCCAAGAACCGGATCACCCACTTCCATGGTACAGTCATCACCTAGACAGGAGCAACTCCTTACTATACATTTCTAGTCCTGATTGCCCTTCTCAGATCCAGAGCCATACATCTAGCTGCCTACTGGACATCTCCATTAATATCCTACAGATGCCTCAACTCAGCCTAAAGCTAAACTTATCATTCTTTGAATAACTCTTCTTCCTTATGCATTCTCTGTAATACTAAAGGTCACCATCATAAACCCTCTGAGAGAAGCCAAAATCAGGAGTCCATCTTGACTCCACATTCTGCCTTATCCACTATGGCAGAGATGAACTCATTTCACCAGTATCTGCCTTGCCCTCTTCCAAAGCTGTAGTATTTTTGGCTGGGAATATGTTACGATCAGATACTATACCTCCCAATTTCCTACATATCAATGTATGGCCATGCGACTAAATACCAGTCAATCAAATGTTAAGTACAAGGGTTGGAAGTCAGTTTCCTGAAATTTGCCTGTAGAGATAACATGTGTCCCCTTTTGGCTCCTTCTCTATCCCTTCCTCTAACTTGCCAACTGGAACACGGACGCTGCATCCTGGACCATGAGGCAGACTTGGGAATGGAGGCTTGTAAAGTGGAGTCACAAGATGGAAGGAGCACATTCCTGACACCACGGTGTGCTATGCCAGTGCTAAGTCACCTGCCCAGACTCTATCACAAAGAAATACACTTTTCTTATTTAAGCCACTGTCATTTTGTTTTCTGTCATGTGAAGAAAACCCTCATCGTGGCATGGTCTCCCTCACCTGTCTCTCCAAGCACTTGACAAGATGGGTAAGCTTTTCTCTGCAGACAGTATCTCAAGACATGAAATTGAAAACAAAATATGAAGGACCAACATCTACTTAAAATTCTAATGGTTATGTTTTTCACTACAAATGAATGCAGTTAGCCCTCTAGTGTAGCTGTGTCTCAAGGGTTTGATTTGTGTACCAGGGCCTCAGACCATGATTCTGTTTGGATCCACTTATAAATTCAAGTGTTTTGGACTTCAACAGGTAAGGACTAATTCTGTGTCATTTAGTGAGGCCCTGTCTGGCTGATGCCAGCCTCTATGAAACTCCATTTTAGCTTTTACTCTCAACATCATAATTAACTCGCATAATTTGGCAGATCATATTTTCTAAACATGGCTGCAATAACCCACTTCCCATTTGGTATTCTTATAATGTGACTTTGACACTTCTCCCACTGAGAAATGAGGTTTATTTTTCTTCTCCTTGAATGCATAGCTTGTGACAATAGCAGAAATCACACTATACTATTTACAAGGCTAGGTCATACAAGACTGTATGATTTCTTCCTGGTTCTCTTGGAACACTCACTCTTAGAACCCAACCATCATGCTGGTAGAAAGCCTAAGTCACCCATGGCGAGGAATCAGGACTCCTGAGCCCAAAGCCCCAGCTGAGTTCCTGCTCAACAGCCAGCACCAACCTGCTACCTGTCAGTCACCTGCCAAGGATCTTGCAGTCCTCTGTTGAGCCACCTAGCCGCACAGAGAAGAGATGAGCTATCCCCACAAAACCCTGTCCAAACTGCAGACTCATGAAAAAACAGGTGACAGCTGTGCTTGAATGCCAGCATGTGTTGTGATGGTATTCTATGCAGCAGGAGATAATCAGAATACATATTCAACTGTAGGGTTGCGTGGTTGTTTTTTTTCATGAAGAAATATTTTAAGCAATCAGAAATCCTATTATTTGTGTTACCTTCACATCGCCATGTTCAATGAGCTGTACATAATCTCTGGAGCCAGGTGCTGAAGTGATATATCCCAGGAATATCACTTGATTAGAACTACTTTTCAGTAGTTTTGAAACAGCAATAGCCTGAAGTTTCCTGTCGAGGTCATCTCTAAAAAAATGCAAAAATGTACTTTTTTATTGTATATGCAACAATTTTTAAAAAGTACTGGGTACCTCAGTTCCCAAAGAATATCGGCACACATAGCACAAGCCCAGAATCATTCCTACTTGGATAAATGACTTAATGTTATGCAAACAAACAAGACAGATCAACTGAGTAGACTGACAAACTAACTTCTGGCTAAGAACAATATAATCTTTCCCCACAAATCACTTGGAGTCACATACCTATTCAAAATCAGCATTTGCTCAACTTTTTATCAGAAGAAATTATATCAATAATCTGAGACCCAGTCATCCATATTATAGCTAAAAAGTAAGTTAAAAAAAAATCTAGGAGTGCTGGTAAGAGGAAGAATTCTGACATTCACAGAACATAGCAGTCTTCTGTAACCTACTCAGCTCCTTCAACTGAATGCTTTCTGAAAGACCCCCTCCCCCCACTCCCCTGGCTAAACATGATGCTTTGTTATGCTAAGCACTATACATGTATGACTGAGATAATTAGGCAGGTACATCAAGCTTTTAGGGAGTTTACAGTCAGTCTGTTTTGGAAAAAATAAGGACATCATTTGACACAACCCAGCCAGGAAAACTGACACTCTAGGTATTTCAATCAAAGTGAATTTAATATAGGGAACCGATTACCTGGGTGATAGGAAGTCAAACAGGAGTCAGTGAGGCAACCAGAGTTTACAGAAATGAGAAACCAGTACCATCTCTATGGCTAGAAGGATTCCAGAAAAAAAATGATACTCCCAGCGACCACAAGCCAGCCCTGACTGGTGGGAGATGGTGTTACAGAGGAGGCTGGCCAAGACTGGGACCATGCAAGGAAGAGTTAGAGCCACTGAAGAGAGTCAGCTGCTGCCAGAAACGAGAAAGCAGAGAGAGAGAAAATGAGAAGTACCCTACTTTCTCCCCTCCTCTTACCCTCCAGCCTTGCACTAGTGCCTGCTATTGTCTAAACCTACCCAGAAGCCAGAAGGCAATGGACTCTGGGAACTGTGGTTCCCTGCAGTGTGTAGCCAAGAGGAAGACAAGCCAGGAATGGATCCAAGAGAAAATAGGCAGTAGACCAGCACAGGCATTTATATACAAAGATAACTAATAAGTGATTGTTAAGTAAAAAACAATGACAAAGGAAGATAGAGGGGGAACATGGAGGACTGAGAAAATTGGATAAAATTGAAGAGGTAGGATCTGAAGGCAGGGCCAAGCTTAAATAAGAATGTGTGGACAGCTACGAGTACTATTAAAAGATGTCTCAAAAAATAAGAGTTAAAATGACCATTTGTTTAGTATCTTTGAAACTGAATGCTCATGGTAACTGACAGACAGGCATCAGCTCTATTTTTAAATGAGGCCAAATATCAAGCCTATGGTTCTTTTTCATCTCCCCACCCAGCTCAAATCTCAGCCCTTCTCTGTGCCCAGGGAGGTTGACCCCTGCAGGTTTCCTCTCCTAGACTCCCTTGTCTGCTAATTTCCAGTGGGTTTTGCCAAATGGAGGTAACAGCAGATGAAAAGGTGGGAGGAGAGAAAAGTCTGCGTATTTCTTCCCCAGTAGGCCTGCATTCCTTGTGCCTGGTGGTCCCTCTTCCTCAGTGGCTCTGGGAACACTGTTTCCTCTGCCTGCCCACGATTCCCCACTGTTACTAGAGTCTGAGAGCCTCAGCATCTCTTATCTGTTCCTCTGACTATTCCAACACCTTGGTATGTAGTCCTTTCACTAGGTCTGTAAGGAATTCTGTCCCTTCTGATACACACAACTGGGATTCAGGTCTGTTCTAGAGAATCCCCAAGCCACTGCATTACAGACAGTGTTTCCATTCAAATATAGTTTAGCAATATATTATTGAAAATAACCTATGAATTTGCTTTTACATTTTCTTAAGAGATACATTTTATCCTGTGATTATAATAAAAATTAAAAGTTTATATATGAGTATAAAGAAAGGGTAGTGAGGAAGGGGAAGAAAGAAAGAACATGTTTTATGTTTCCTTTTCTGTTAATATTTTATCAGTGCAATAACCCTATAATGTGGGCTGGAAAAATAATTTTTATCCAATTTTCAGAGACAAAAGAATTTGCAGCTCACTGAAGTACCTTACAACAGAAACAAAACTGTAACTACAGACTACAGGTTCTGTGTGGTTTCTTTGTCCATTTATGCATGTTACAAAAAAATGGTGATTAACTGGTAGTTCAGTTAATTACTTAAAATGACACCAATTTTAAGTTACAGTGTGTACCTAAATGACTTCTAAAGAAAACTATTTCCCATTCATTGCTTGTAAAGAGATTTGTGTAGCCAGTAATTTTTAAACATTTTATTGAATCAGTTAATAACATGCATAAGCATTCTGTAATTCATTCCTAATATGATTCCATGTTTGTATGCCATAATCACTAGAAAATGAAATCTCTAAACATTTGTTCACAGTGAGAATTTTTATCTAGTATTGTAGCACACAAAGGCAACAGAAAATATTTAATGATGGTTTCACAAAGTCTTTGAAGCATGAACTTCTTCATGTCATTTGTTGGAGGCTACAGTGTTCCCGGGCTGGGCTTGTGAAGAGGGACACTGAGCTGTGGCTCTGAGGGGGAAGACTGCACCTAGCACTGTGCTGGGATGTGGAAGCTGCTTGATTTATGTTTGATGAGTGAATTAATTTTTAAGCTGACCACGTACCTTATATTTAGAGTTGTCTGATCTGGCCAGTTATTAATTAAGCACTCACTGTAGTCACATACATTACATGAGATAATATATCTCATTTAATTCTCCCAAGAACCCTATGACATAGGTAGGATTATTGCCTATAATTTACAGATGAGAAAACAGAGGCTCAGGATAATCAATAACTTGGTGAAGAATACACCTTGAATGAGGACTCAAACTAGACCGTCTGACCCCAGGTTCTGGAATTCCATGCTCTTAACCAGTAAACTGCACTGCTTCACTTCCTGGAGTTACATCTCCACAGTAAGTATTAGCAATTATTATTACTGCTGCTGCCGTTGTGCTTATTGTTAAATCAAGTGAGTAAGTAAAATAGCAAGTGAAAGGTATGGTGTTCACTTTGAATATGTGGCCAACAGAAAATCAGAAAAAGTAATCCTTCCCTCTTTTCCAAACACATTCCCAGGGCTGTCCTTAGTCTTCTCCACCCTTTAAGTCTATTTATATCTCAGAGGAGATTCAAGGGAGTTGAAGGGGGCAGGGGAAAAAAGCAGAGGAAAAATGTATATTCAAGTGTTTCTTAGGTTGACATCATGAACCTTTAAACACAAAAGTGCCTATTTTAAAAAGATAAACCTAATTCAAGTTCAGTTTAAGGTGAGCAGAATGATTTTTGAATGGCTATACTTGCTACATGAAAATTACTGAAAGAAACAGAAGGCATTTCTTCAAACAGATTTTCAAAGAGATACAAACCATCCACATCACCCATCTCTACAGGCTCTTCTTATTTCTAGGGACCCAGCAAGAGTCCGATTAGCGGGTGCTTCACACTGATTACATGTGGATGGCTTGCTTTCATTACTTAGAAAATAGTCACGTATATTTTCACAGATCCACAAAATACTGTGAGAAAAAGCGAGGTAATAGGAAAATAAGAGTAGCAGACACATTAGTTGTGTTTAGGTGAAACTTACAGTACAACAAAGTTGTTTTACTAATTTTCTGTATGTCGCTTTAAAGCTCCATGACCTCTTATGTCATGAGTGTAGATAGGACATGTAGACCATATTTTGTAGACTAAGCTTTACATTCAGCATTCAATTGTTTAAGGAAAAAAACAGAATATCTAAACAGATGAACTACCAGCAATGAAATAGAAGCAGTAATCAAAAAAACTACCCAAAAACAAAACCCCTGGACCAGATGCATTTACTGCTGAATTTTATCAGACATTTAGAGAAGAAATAATACCCATTCTCCTTAAAGTTTTCCAAAAAATAGAATAGGAGGGAATAGTTACAAACTAATTCTATGAAGCTAGCATCACTCTAATACCAAAACCAGACAAAGACACCACAAAAAAAGAAAAGTACAGACCAATATCCCTGATGAACATAGATGCAAAAACACTCAACAAAATATTAGCAAACCAAATTAAAAAATACACCAAGAGGATCATACACCATGATCAAGTGAGATTCATCCCAGGAATGCAAGGATGGTACAACATTCAAAAATCCATCAACATCATCCACCACATCAACAAAAAGAAGGACAAAGATGACATGAAGATCTCCACAGATGCTGTAAAAACATTCAACAAAATTCAACATCCATTCATGATAAAAATTCTCAACAAAATGGGTATAGAGGGCAAGTACCTCAACATAATAAAGGCCATATATGACAAACCCACAGTCAACATCATACTTAACGAGAAGCTGAAAGCTTTTCCTCTAAGATCAGGAACAAGACAAGGATGCCCCACTTTTATTCAACATAGTACTGGAGCTCCTAGCCACAGCAATCAGACAAAACAAAGAAATAAAAGGCATCCATCTTGGCAAGGAAGAAGTCAAACTGTCACTGTTTGCAGATGACATGATATTGTACATAGAAAACCCTAAAGAATCCACTCCAAAACTACTAGATCTAATATCTGAATTCAGCAAAGTTGCAGGACACAAAATTAATACACAGAAATCTCTTGCATTCCTATATGCTAAGATGAACTAGCAGGAAGAGAAATCAGGAAAACAATTCCATTCACAGTTGCACCAAAAAGAATAAAATGCCTAGGAACAAACCTAACCAAGGAAGTGAAAGACCTATACTCTGAAAACTACAAGACACTCATAAGAGAAATTAAAGAAGTTACCAATAAATGGAAACACATCCCATGCTCATGGATAGGAAGAGTTAATATTGTCAAAATGGCCATCCTGCCTAAAGCAGTCTACAGATTCAATGCAATCCCTATCAAAATACCAATAGCATTCTTCAATAAACTGGAACAAACAGCTCTAAAATTCATATGGAACCACAAATGAGCCCGAATAGCCAAAGCAATCCTGAGAAGGAAGAATAAAGCAGGGGAATCTCGCTTCCCAACTTCAAGCTCTACTACAAAGCCACAGTAATCAAGACAATTTAGTACTGGCACAAGAACAGACCCATAGACCAGTGGAACAGAATAGAGGGTCCAGATATTAACCCAAGCATAAATGGTCAATTGATACATGATAAAGGAGCCATAGAAATACAATGGGGAAATGACAGCCTCTTCAACAGCTGGTGTTGGTAAAGCTGGAGATACATGTAAGAGAATGAAACTGGATAACTGTCTAACTCCACACACAAAAGTAAATTCAAAATGGATCAAAGACTTGAATGTAAGTCATGAAACCATAAAACTCTTAGAAGAAAACATAGGCAAAACTCTCTTGAATATAAACATGAACAACTTCTTCATGAACCTATCTCCCCAGGCAAGGGAAACAAAAGCAAAAATGAACAAGTGGGACTATATCAAACTAAAAAGCTTCTGTACAGCAAAGGACACCATCAGTAGAACAAAAAGACATCCTGCAGTATGGGAGAATATATTCATAAATGACATATCCGATAAAGGGTTGACATCCAAAATATACAAAGAGCTCATGCACCTCAACAAACAAAAAACAAATAATTCAATTAAAAAATGGGCAGAGGATCTGAACAGACACTTCTCCAAAGAAGAAATTCAGATGGCTAACAGACACATGAAAAGATGCTCCACATTGCTAGTCATCAGAGAAATGCAAATTAAAACCACAATGAGATATCACCTCAGACCAGTAAGGATTGCCACCATCCAAAAGACAAACAAAAACAAATGTTGGCAAGGTTGTGGAGAAAGGGGAACCCTCCTACACTGCTGGTGGGAATGTAAAATAGTTCAACCATTGTGGAAAGCAGTATGGAGGTTCCTCAAAAAAACTCAAAATAGAAATACCATTTGACCCAGGAATTCCACTCCTAGGAATTTACCCTAAGAATGCAGGAGCCCAGTATGAAAAAAACATATGCACCCCTATGTTTATCGCAGCACTATTTACAACAGCCAAGAAATGGAAGCAACCCAAGTGTCCATCAGTAGATGAATGAATAAAGAAGATGTGGTACATATACACAATGGAATATTATTCAGCCATAAGAAGAAAACAAATCCTACCATTTGCAACAACATGGATGGAACTAGAGGGTATTATGCTTAGTGAAATAAGCCAGGTGGAGAAAGACAAGTATCAAATGATTTCTCTCATCTGTGGAGTATAAGAACAAAGCAAAAACTGAAGGAACAGAACAGCAGTAGACTCACAGAACCCAAGAATGGACTAACAGTTGCCAAAGGGAAAGGGACTGGGGAGGATGGGTGGTAAGGGAGGGATAGGGGGAAAAGGAGGCATTACAATTAGCACACATAATGTGGGGCTGGGGTACACAGGGAAGGAAGTATAACACAGAGAAGACAAGTAATGATTCTATAGCATCTTACTACACTGATGGACAGTGACTATAATGGGGTATGTATGTGGTAGGGACCTGATAATGCGTGGAATCTAGTAACCACAATGTTGCTCATGTAATTGTATATTAATGATACCAAAATTTTTAAAAAAATTTTTAAGAATGTTTCATATGTTAGGGTACAAATTATATACCTTTATCTTTGCTTTTACAGTCTATTTTTGTCATTATTCATAATTTATTCAGTACTGAGTCACTGGTTGTGAATGCAGTTCTTTGGGGGTAAACTCATCCCATTTCTCATGTCTCCTTGTAGCAGTACTTTCTTAGGAAATTATCTCAGGCCTCTCTCTCACGTGCACTTTACTTTTGGGGAGGACGTTTCTAATTAATTAAATTTAGAAGATGAACTGGGCATGCTTGTCTCAAACCCTTCCCTCTCTTCTCAGAACCTGCCGGTTTGCAAGCAGGTGCTTTCTGCCATACCCTCTCCACCACAGGCAGTCTCTGCCCCTGCTGGGTAGCTATCCTACTCTGGGGAGTCAGTGTCATGCATTGTTGGGGGATATATTAGCAGGTCCATGCTAGCTGTGTGAGACTGGTTGGACAAGCCATAGAACCTCTATCAGTCTGTAAAGTGGGGCTCTATTAGTACTGACTTTATACAGAGCAAAGATATGCACTTAACTTCAGGACCTGCTCAGTGACCGCTGACTAAAGTGGCTGTCCCTGCTGCCCTGTACTATCATGAAGGACTGCCTGCATCTCAAATGTTCCTATTTTAAAAATTTCTAAACCAGCAACACAAGAAAAAATACTCTGAGAGAAAAAAAGAAGATAGATAAATGTGTGGAAATCAAAGTAACGTGTTAATAATATTTCTTGGCACTTGTATACTATTACAAAGAGTAAAGAAACCCACTCATGATTCCCAAAGTGTGTCACAACAAAATCCAGCAGCTTGTCCGAGATGCTAACAGTCAGTGTTATGGCCGGTGCGATCTCGCCCTCTGGTGACGGAAGAAGGTGATGCTTTGATTTCACAATTGGGTATCTTGACAAAACCATAATCCTGTATTGGGATGAAAAGAAACTAGTGTACCATTTATTGTTGGTGCTACCATATCATGCAGACAGAACAAGGCAAATGCATTAAACAGGAAGTATCACTCCATGCATCCCATGAGGGGCGTTCAGAGCAATAATGTGGCAGAGACGTATGTGGCAGTCTGCTTGATGCTTCATGCATCTCTGCTCTTTAGGATATCTCGCTATGCCACTTGCTCAACTCAATCAACTCTTGTTTTAATAAGTGCTATGGAGATACACAAAAGCCAGAATTAATAATACACAAAATCCACTTCACTTGCATTGCTCTTCTGGCAACATGCGTGCATAAACAATTCCAATACTAATACATTTGGGAATGTACAGTCCTGCCAGCAAGGACACAAAATAAAAGTTTTACAAAATTAGAAATTAAAAACTGTCCAATGAGGATATGAAAACATTTTCCACCTCATTCTAGGTCAAAAAAGTTCTATATGAAAAGGATGAGCAAGCTCAGACCTCAGCTGGCTTCTCTCCCCTGGCTGCATGCCTTCTCTCTCCGATGCCCTCATGGAGTCCTTCCGACAGGACCACTGTACAGTGATGATCCCTGAATTTACACGTCCAGCTTGTCCTGACCCACTCAGCCCTCCAGGTGCCACAACCACCTCTGGACTTCGCCTGACTGTCCAGGGCCACCTCAAACTTAGCATGAGCCTGCTGCTTGCCTGGTCTTTCCTGCCCCATTAAATGGCATCATCTCCTATCAAGTCAGGCAAAAAAAAAACAAACCCCAGATATTGCTCCTGTCACTCCATGGCCCCTGACATCTAGACACCAGTACGTCCTGTCAGCTCTGTTCCAAAACAGGTCCTGAATCTGCCCCCTTCTCTCCATGTCCGCAGTTCCCACTGCCATCTGGCAGGTGCTGCACCTGGCACCTTGTTCCAACTCTTGCTCCTGACAGTGTGTTCTTCAAGGAACAGCCAGAGGGACTTTTAGAAGTGTAACTCAGATCAGATTGCTCCAGTGTTTACAATCGTCCAATGGTTTCCCATCAAAACTGAATTAAATTAGTCCTCGGCATGGGTTATAGGGCCTGCAAGACCCGGTGGCACCCCTGGGCCTCCATCCTCACCAGGGCGGCCCCCTCAGGCCCGAGGCTCAGGCACACACCAAGTTTCAGCCCGCCTCGGGCCTTTCTGCTGGCAGTCCCCCCACTCTTTCCCCAGCTGGCTCCAGGCCCTTCTCATCCTGAGGTCTTCAGAGAGCCCTTCCTGGCCACCCTGCCCTCAAGGCACTTACCAGTCTCTCCTAAGATAAATGACCTTACTTACTTCTGTGTGGCCATGTTTGGTTTCTGTCTCCCCCCTAGAATGCGAGCTCTGGGAGGATGGCATCCAGCTCAGACATGCTTAGTGCTGTAACCTCACTGAATGAACCTCACTTTGTTATGGAGAAGAACTGAAACTAGCCAGCTAGAGGGAAACCACCCAATTATGGAATACACCCATCGTCAGCATTTCCTCATCCCCCGAGAAGCATCACTGGGGCATATTCACGGGACTGAGGGGTGACAAGATCAACCTCCCACCCCAGGTCTGTGCTGCCGTCTTTCAGGGCTGTGTTCAGGATTAATTCCCAAGGTGCACTCACCCCCAAGTGTGATCCCTTGTGCTTGGACCAAAGTCAGTATAAAAACCCAACTTCTCCCCTAGCCACATGGTTAAGTCATTGTTCCCAATAAAGGGCTTAGAAGCGTCGCTCTCCAAAATTGTTAAGAAATCTGCACCTGTTTAGAAAAGAAAATGCATGTACAGCAGTGCAAATCCAATTAGCAAAACTATTCTTTACCATTTTGCCTTTACTCATAAATAAAAAACAAGGTAATTCCTAATGAGTCACTAAAGTGAAGTGGTTCAAATCTGAGCTTTATAAGCATTGTACCATATTTAGAACATAATTAAAACATTGAGGAAATGTGGGTAAAGATACAAGCATAACTTGTCTAAATTTTTAAATATTGTTAACATCTTACCCAAAATGTCAAAGCTTAATGCCTTTCTCAAATACCCAATATACGTATAGAAAAAATGGAGTGGTGCACAGTAGCAGTTTATACCTGGGCAAACGCCTCCGTGGTATTGGCATCGAAGTGACTTTACTGGCTTTTTCAGACCCTGGCCAGAGGTACCTCAGAGGCCTACAATTAGAGCTAAAGGACTAAGAGCCAAGGAAATTTCTTAGCAGCATTAGAATCATACAGATCCCCCAGGAATCTGGAATAACCAGAACAGTTTGGCCCTTAATGTATCTTGCTCCACTCTTCATGTAGTTGATTGAAGAGCCAAAGATGAAACCCCCAGGGCACAGAAACCGAAAAAAAACACTGGAGCAATCTGATCTGAGTTACACTTCTAAAAGTTCCCCTGGCTGTTCCTTGAAGAACACACTGTCAGGAGCAAGAGTCGGAACAAGGTGCCAGGTGCAGCACCTGCCAGATGGCAGTGTTTAGGATCTTGAAGGCAATTTGCTTCATAAGTGAGAATCACTCTGAACCATTCTGCCCTTAACTGACAGTTATCAGGTCCCCAATAGTGTGTTCCCAAGTGAGAGGACCCACCAGCACGGGCATCTCTAACTGCAGAGGCATGACAAGAATCCCCTACAGATACCCAGTATGAGGCTTTGTTCAGACTCCACTGAATTAATGCTCTCAAACAAGAAGAGATGTGGTTATAGAAGCTTAATCCTCTAGCAGCTGCCCATCAAAGCCTTTTTAAGAAATTAGTTTATGACCCAGCAAATCCTCCCCCATTACTTATGATCTTGCTCAAAGTAACAATTGTAGTTTCTCAAAACCTGTAGCTAATCCCAGTAAGACTTACCTGTTTGATTGAGCAGTTGAGCTGATCTCTCTAGACTAGACCATCCTTCATTATCATAGCCAAACCTGAAAGGCCAGATGGCAACAGAGACCTCTGTGGTTGGTGCCTAAGGAACAGTGTTAATGTTCACTGTTAGAAGTGACTGAACAATGGCAGTTTCAGTGACCCAGTATTCTCCACCTCTCTACTAAAATTCATAGTTCAACAAAGGAATTTCCTTAGACATTTGCTCACATTTAATTCATAAAATTAAGGAGATAATTGTTAGGTAGTATGCTCATAATAAATATATGAACTTCTAACTAAAGCTTGGAAGTTAGGAGGACTGTTTGAGAGTGAACATTTATAAAAAGCACTGTTTATAATGGCAAAAAATGAGAAACAACCTCGCTGTTGTTTCAGTAGTAAAAGCACAAAAATGAATAAATAATTAATGGACTACTACACAGCCCTAATAAATGAGTTAGAGCTACTTAATTCCATATGCATGAATCTCACAAAGATGATATTAAGTGAAAAAGTAAGCTGCAAAATATATATGTCATTTAGATAAAGTTAAAGACATGGAAAAAAACAGTATTGTCTAAGACTATACCATATACAACAACATAAAGAAATGAATGAAAACTATAAACACCATATTAGAATAGGGGTTCCCTTGCACCGAAGAAGAATGAGATCACAGAGGGATACAAAGAGTCCTTTAACAGATTTGTAAAGTGGTCTGCTAACTCTAAGTTGTGGTGTCACTCCCCTACTGTACTGGCAAGGCCAAGGTTCAGGAGCACAGACCCCTTTGAGAGCTCCTCTTTTGGGTCTGTGAGCTCAGCCAGAGAATGCGTTGCTCAAGCCTAACTGTCCATCTCAGACTAATACTTACTGACCTACAACAGGAATCCTGTGAAAAAGTGTGACTGGATTAGAAAAATCCATCACAACTGAGAAACCAACTCAAAGTGGACCATACAAGTTCAGGTTGGGAGAAGGCTGAGTAGCAACCTCTTGGCATGGGAGGGCCACTGTTTAACAAAAACAGGTGAGTGTGCTACCACAGTGGGCTGAGCATCTCATCTTTATACAAGGGAGATTATTCAGTTCAGTGAATGTCATATAAAGAGAATGGAACCGTCAAAAGTTTTCAAGAGACAAGATTATATATTATTCATCAAGCTGTCCCTTTTCATGTAACTGTACACCTATAATTAACTGTGGACTTCATCACTCCAAAATTTGCTATTCCCTCATTCTTCCCACATCAGTAAATGCCATCCCCCTCCATCCAGTTGCTCAAGCCAAAAACAGTGACGTTATCCTTGATTCCTTTCTTCTTTGCATCTAACAACATCTATTCCATCAGGAAATCCTATCAGCTCTACTTTCAAACTATATTATGTCTATCTACTTTACATTCCAAGCCTATCTACTTCTCTTCAACTCCACTGCCACCACACCATCCACACATCCATAGTCTCTCCTGGGCAGCTGAGCCTCATCCTTACCTCCCTGCTCTCACCCTATAATCCATTCTTCACACAACAGCCAAATTGATATGTCATGATTTGTCATGCTCCTGCTTCAAACACAGGTAGCTTCCATGGCAAACAAAGTAAATCAGAACTCTTTACTGTGCTCTGTAAGGCCCTACATGATGTGACCCCCTTGACAACCTCTCCAGCCTCATCTTTTACCACTCTTCCGCTTGTTCACCAAGCTTCAGCCACATCATCCACCCTGATGCTGCTCAACTCCTCACACACACCGAGGCTGTTTTCCTCAGTCCTTTACACATATGCCCTCTGCCTGGCTCCTTAATCCTACCTCTCAAAAACAACTGGCTGTTTCTCAACTTCCAAGACTCAACTCAAATACCACCACCTGGCAGCCTTCTCTAACCACCCAGACCCAGTTGTTACTCTCTACTCCATAATCCTAGTTGCTTCAGATAAGCCTGATCTAAAGTGATAATCTGTATTAATTTGTTCCTCTGAATACCATCTTTCTCCCTTATGAGAATGTAAACTCCATGATGGCAGAGATCATGTCCAACTTGTTGACCTCTATCCCTGGCACCAGCTACCACGGAGACAATCAATAAGAATTTATCAAGTGAATGAATGAATGAATAAACAAAAGGACAAGTACTAAACCCAACTGAAACGACTCCTTTTAAAAAGAATCCCTGGCTAAAATTAGGTGTCCTCTTCTAACTGACATTATGTTGGAATAATAACAACTAGCAATGGGCAAAAGAAATAGACTTATTAAGAAATGGTTAATGAGTTCTGAGTATGTCCCAAGCTCTGTGAGGTGCTGAGAGTACAAAAGCAAACAGGAGAAGCATAGTCTCCATCCTCAGTATAGCTTTTCATGTACTATGAGAAATGTGCCCAGTAATACAGATTGCTAAAATTCAAAGTTGGCCCTCAAATTCTGTTGTAGCCAAAACTGTAATTCTAACTGTAGTATGAAGTACATCAAACTCTATATCGGAGCATACAGAATGCACAACATTGCCACGACTTATTCTTGCTCTTGCCTACTTGTCTAGAGGAGAAAGGGGCAATAAAAACATTTAAAACTATAGATAGCAAGGGGAAAAAGGAAGAGACAACAAAATTTCCACCCATCAATACACAAGCTTCTTATAAAATTCCAAATTGAGAATTATCTATAAGATTTTTCTTAAAGAATTTCATGGTGTTGTCTTCAGCAATATCTACCAAATGGTACAAAGAAGCCCATTAAAAATAGTTGTTTATCTCATAGGTTAGATATGTTAAGTCAAAGAATGACAAAAGTAAACATATGCTACAAAATCACAAGCACTCTGCCTCCAATATATGGGCTTGTCATGTCCCAAGACCCTGACTACATAAAATAATCCCGCTATGTTATGAGCCTGTGACCAAAGGGGTGGGACCCAGGGCCATGAAGTCACTAGTTCCAGGCATAAAGTTCAGCCATAATGGTGAAGTATACAAATGTAGGTATATACACATACACCATATAAAATTCTCTATCATAATGTTTACTTACCCCTTGGCCCAATTTCTTCTCATAGCTTTTATGTCGTAGTCCTAATCCCAATAACCCAACACCAACAAGCAGCCACAAAACTAAACAGAAGAAATCATTGTTTAAAAGAAACTAAATTATTTTTTAATAATTTTTATGAAATTATTAAACCTATCAGCCAAGGATTTTGTGCATTGGGCAAATGTCTAAGGAGTTAAGTCTCATGGGTGACATGCACACATAATTCATATTTTAAACTCAGGTTTCAAACAATCTTCCTTAAAATATTCCATGGACCATGAGCTTAAAGTAAAAATAAATCAGAAATATATGCAAAAAATAATATACATGAAAAACTTCATGAGCAGAAACCAGCAGGAAAAACACCCTGCAGAATCAAACCCATAAAACTTCAGATATTGGAACTTTCAGAATGAAAATATAAAATAGGCATGCCTAATACATTTAGAAAAATAAAAGAAAGTATTCAGTAGGATGAGTAATATGAGATTAAATTAATGATCAGGAGAATATGTAAAGAGATAAAATAGATTTCTAGAAATAAAATTATATAATATTTACAATTAGAAACTCAATGGACAAGATAAATAACAGATTAGACAAAACTGAACAGAGAATTAGTTCAAGAGGTGACTTAAAAACAAAAGTATGAAATATAAAAGAAGTTAAGAGATATGGAGAAGTTCCAACACATATTTAATTGGAGTCAGAAAGGAAGAAGAAAAAGAATGGAAAAGAGGCAATATTTGCAGAAGCAATGCTGACAATTTTCCAGAATTGATAATAGACACAACTCTTCAGATTCAGAAAGTCCAAACACTCACAAGCAAGATGGGGGAGGGGGTAATCCACATCCAGATACATCACCGTGAAACTCCAAAATACCAAAGAGAAATGTTAAGAGCTGCCAGAAAGAAAAAATAGATTATCTTCAAAGGAGCAAAGAATACACTAACAGCAAATACAGAAGGCAGATGACAGGGGAATAACATCTTTAATATGTTAAGAAAAAAACCACCAAGTATTAAAAAAACAGAAATTGAAGATAGAATTTCCAAACTAGAAAGAGGAGTATGGAGAAGGAGAATAAGAAAAAGAGAAAGAAAACTCAACGCAGAAGAAAGAAAAGGAAAAAATAAACCTAGAGAAAGTAGAAAAAGCAAAAATAATGTAAGATAGCAATACACGTGAGAAATCACAACAAAAATAAATTACATTTTAAAGTTAAAAGACAAGATTGACATTCCAGAAAAGGCAAGACAGTGGAGATATTAAAGTAATCACTTTTTAGTAGTTGCCAGGGTTTGGAGGAAGGAGGGAAAGAACAGGTGAAACCCAGGGAAAACTATCATGTATGACGCTATAATGCTGGATACACATCACTGCACATTTGTGAACACTCACAGAACCTACAAGAGTGGACTATAATGTAAGCTATAGACTTTAGTTAATAATGATGTATCAACATAGGCTCATCAATAGTAACAAGGGTACCAAAATAATGTAAGATGTTAATAACAGTGGAAACTGGGTATATGGGAATTCTATACTTGCTGCTTAACTTTTCTGCAAACCCAAAACTGCTCTAAAAAATAAAACCTGTTAGTTTTTTTTAAAGACAAAGATAGTGGTTCCATTGATAGGGGGAGGGAAGGATGAATAGGCAGAGCACAGAGGATTTTTAAGGCAGTGAAACTACTCTGCGTGATACTATAATGGGGAATACACGTCAGTATTCACTTATCGAAACCTACAGACTATATATACCACAAAGAGAAAGCCCTAATGTAAACTATGGGCTTTGGGTGACAGTGATGTGTCAGTGTAGGCTCACTGATTGTGAATGTACTACTCAAGTTGGGGATGCTGATAGTGAGGGAGATTGTGGGGTCAGAGGGAAATCTCTCTACTTTGTGCTCGATTTTACCATAAACCTAAAACAGCTCTAAAACATAAGGTCTATTTTTTAAAAATCACACAAAACTGTCTAAAACAACTTCATAATTTTGTAAATAAACTTTTCCAAATGCCTCAATTCGATGAATGAATTAAAGAATTCTGGTTCTCAGTTGTAATAATAATAACAACAAAAATTGTCAGGATTAAAAACAAACAAAAAATGCCAGCTCCTTGTTTTAGGGACACACCTAAAACATAAGAACACACACAAAAAAAAGTGTATATTTAAAAAATTTGCCCTATATTTTAATATTATCTTTTCAAAATATGATATATATGAAGGTGTTTAAATAATGGCCTTACTACTTTGTGACATTTTAGAAATACACTAAAATTGTAGTCAGCTTAATTGCCTCATATCTCTTTAATTAAAATATTTTGTCCTCTTTAGTAAAGTATCAAGTCATGTAGGGTGGAGACCAATTTTTACATGTCTTTGTACCCTACATAACACTACATAGTGTTTCCTTAATACACTATCTGCAAATGTTATACATTCGATAAATATTTTCATTTAATCCATTTGAAATGAGTCAGATTGAATATTAAACTAATTTCACATCTGAGCTTCTAGTTCATCAATATTCCAAACATTAACATATTTAATCTCCCAAAAAAAGAGAAAAAATGAAATAAACAGTCTCAACTATTAAAATAAAACACACTGAAAATTCTACCAAAGTCATCCACATTAGAAGTAAAACAAAACTTTACACAGAGTATTTAAGGTTGAAATGACATGATACCAGAGATTTGCTTTAAAGCATTTCACTAAAAGCAGTGGGGAAGGTAGCTGTTAACAACATTGGCAGAATGTTAGTAACTGTTGGAAGTGGGTGCAGGGTTCATGAGGAATCATTTATACCCTTTATTTCACACAGGTTTGAAAATGTATATTGATAATAAAGTGCTTTAAAAAAAGCATAACTAAACTTACAAAGTTTCATGCATTTCTCACTCTTTCTGCAAAGCACTTTGGGACTGTTCTTTGTTTGAAGAAGAAAGTCAAGGCTTTTCTTAGGACCAAAGAGCATATTCAGCCCAATAATCAGCATCACTGTCCCTGTTCAAAGAGAAAAAAAGAACATATTTCATTTTAATCCCCAAATCCTTCCAATGGTAAATGCCAGAAGCCTAGATTTCATTTAAATGGACATACCCTGAAAATTCAGTTATTGAATTCATTTATTTCAGTACCAAAGCAATTATTCTAGTAGTATTTCTGATACTGGGATGATCATAAGAAATCACCTAGGTTTCTAGGAATCATGTGTTAAATGCAAAGACCCCAGTCTTTTCCTGATGAGGGGTTTCTTTTAACTTTTGGAGTGTTTCCTATTTGCTACGCTGATAACAATCACATCACTGCTGACTGTGCGGCAGGGCGGAGCACAGGAGAAAGGAGCTTTCTGAACCGCTGTCAGGGCTGTCTTCTCCGTTGAAAAGACCTCACATGCACCAAGTTGCTAGCACAAAAGAATGATATGTAGGTTCTTGACACAGTAGCGTTTGTGGCCTTGATTCTGGCCTGGCTGCCGGCCCTCCCAGAGGGTGCCTGCCAGAACTCACATGGTACCAAGACTGGCAAATAACGTTGAGCTCAACTAGGATGCACTACAACCTAGCTGGCATGTAAAGTTTACATACTTCCAAAGTTACATATCTGAGAATGGACACAGAGGTATGGGGGAACAATATGTAAATCAGGAAATGTCAAGTAAAAGTTGAAAGCTTTGGCAGAAGCCTAGCCAAAAAAAAAATTATGTGCAATTTTCAGGAAATAGGAGGAGAAACCCTAATAAATTATAGCTAACTTCTGATTAATACAGATTATTTTCTATTGTATTAAACACACTTGAAACATTACCAGTGTTCCTTAGTATTTGTGCTTAGCAATATAATGTCACTCTTATTTACTAAAAAAAAAAATTTTAGTTGTATGAAGCGGTAATAAAGCACTTGTTTCTACAGTCCCATCAATAATGAAAAGGAACTAAAAAAAACACATCACTCATAACATTCCAAAGAAATAAACTTATGCTTAGATTTACTCTTACTTTCATTTGTTTTCTCCACATGGCAAACCCCTAAGCAAGCTGGAGTAAGAGAAAAGCAGGGCATTGGACAGGCAGATAGAGCAGGACAGAGTACACCCACCTGAAAGAAACCAGAAGAAAAACAAAATTCACAAAGCCAAGATTATTGCAAAGGAAATGTAGCAACGTACGCTCCTAATGAGATGCACGTGTGGGTGTTTACCAGGAATGTCAAGTTCTCAAAAAGTTGTTTAAAGTATTTTTTGTAATTAAAAAATACCTTCCAAATCAGCCTGTCCTGATAGATGTCTAGCTCATGGAGTAGAAAAGTTTATGTGAAAATGTAGGGAGTAGCTGGATGTAGACCCAGGGCCAAGGGGGAACTGCAAAGAGACACAAGGAGAAGCCTAGACTTCTGCTCAGCACTCACCTGAAACGTAATTCCTTAAGTATTTGCCTATTGCTGTTTTGCCTACTACACTGAAGCTCCAGGTGAGCACGGCCCCTTTGTCTCTTAAGTCTCCAACACCTGACACTGTGCCTGGAATAGCAGGTATGCAATAGTTCTTAATAAATAAATGAACCAATGGAAAAATGAATGTGTGAACAAACAAGAACTGAATCCCCTTATCAACATGTTTTGCCTCCTCAATTTTTTAAAGATTTTATCGTGAAAGCATCTAACATGTTTTATTTAAACTAAAAAGACAGGCAACATTTGATTTACATATGTCAGGTGTATTTCAGTAAATTCATTATTGCCAGAAGGCAATTTTTGAAATATTAAATGAAGTTTATGAAATTCTAATTTTGGTATGTAAGTTCATAACCACTGAAATGCAAATATTTAATCAATGAGTTGAGGATTTTTCATTTACACTAAGATTCATATATGCAAAAAAACATATTATTGGTAAAATATGGTAGATAAAAATCATAGATGAAATTCAGGAGAACCAAAATATCACAATTCCTATATATATTTACAAGCCTAACATTATGATCATACTTTTTCCTATCATATATATGTTACAGAGTACTTGTTTTTTAATTTATTGTGGGTTAAACTTGTTTTTTCCACAACTAATTCACTTAAAAGGCCTCGGCAGTTACAAATACTACTGAAACACACTGATGAATTAAAATTTCATTTCAAAGTAGTACCTTCATTTCCACTAGTGGTGGAAAGTGCTAAAGCCTAGTCAGTCCTGAAGGGTATTTTCATGTAGTTACTTTAATCCAAACTTTCCAAATGTACTCACCCAAAAGCACATCCGATCTTTCTCTGGCATAGACGCCTCCTGGGACAAATTTAAAAGCCGTGCACCATGCAGAGAAAAATATTTCTAGAAGGTAAAATATCATGGCAGTGGTCATGGTTTTCCCCGGGCTTGACTCTGAACTAATAAGCTGTGCAAGCACTTGAGGCCACATGGATGCTGTGAAGAGGGCAAGTACACAGCCAGAAAGAGCGGCTGCCCAGGTGGGCAGGTAAAGGAGACCTGCAGCCGAAGCTGCTCCTGTTCGTGAAAGAGAGAAAGAAAAAATCAGGAAAGCAGTAACCGTCTCTTTCAGTTTCTAAAAAAAACAAGCTTATAGGATGACCAATTTATAGCTTTTCAAAGCCAGAAGGGACCTCAGGGGCACAGTGGTCCAATCTCCAGACTGATAAGAAACAGGTTCTGGCAAGGTTAATGTGATTTGCTTAAGGTCATACAGCTGGTTACTCGGACAACTGGAGGTGGAATGTTGAGTCTAGTAAATCTCAATCCAGGCCTATTTCTTCAGGAAAGGCAAGGGGAGGGAAGAAGTCATTTTTAGGCTACTTGTGTTAAGATCCTAATAGCAAACACTGAAATTATCTGTAGTACCAAAAGTATGTCTGTTTAATTTTAACCAGCCAGATCCATGACACTAAAAAACATGTGACGTCCGTGTGGTTTCTACATTTTTAAGGAACTTTCTAAAGGAATTCCCATCCATTTAAATGCTACCCTTTACTGTATGTAATATGTAAGTTGACTTTCTCAACTACACAGCCCCAAAAGATGGGCTCCCGGCTTTAGCTGTGCAGCAGTCAACTCATTCCCTTCTTGCTTATCCAGCAGCCTAGCAGATTTTGGGGCCTGTGCAATCTGCCTAGTCTACAGCAAGCACTTGGTAAATGTTTGCTAGTTTTTGAGCCAAACTTGAGAGAGAATAACATTTCTCCCAGTTCTTGGGAAATCTGCTTTGAGACAGGACATCAGGGTCCTGCAGCACCCCATGCTGGAGCCATCAATAACCTTTCCATAGAATATGACGCTTTCTAGACATTTCAGTCAATGTTGTGTAATTGTGACTCACCCTTCAAGGATGTCTACGGTACACACCTCACCACTTGGGGCAAGAACTCTGGAGATGTGGGGAGTAGGAAGTGGCTCCAGCCTCTTCTTACACCCCACGGCTCTGATCATCACTAGGTTCCACTCACACCATCACGGGGCAACACCACAGGATTGTCTATTCCTCCCCACGCCAAAAAGAACATTGCTCAGATGAATGTGAGAATCGGATTCCAGGGCCCTCTACAACCCACAGAGTTCAACTCTACAGTGAGATCTTCAGGTGTTTAGAACTGACAATGGTTATTTTAATAACAGTATTTTTGTCATTTTGAAACAAACAAATGCAATGCCTATTCACTGTAGAAATTCTAAAAATAGAGAACTGCAAAAAAAGCAGTTAAGGGCTGCCTGAGATGAGGATTACAGTCAATACTCCTGTGTACTTCCTGTCTTTTTCTATGACTATACAGAAGTATTTTTACATAAATGGAATCATACCACATATTGAGTATTGTTTTCTGCTTTTTATGTCACAGTGTATCAAGAACATTTTCTCAAGTTATTAGTATTTTTTAGAAAACATTTTTAATGTATATATAATGTTCCACTGGATAAATATACCACAATGTAAGCCACCATTTTCCTATTGTTGGCAATTTATGAAGCCTTCAGCACTATGAGGAATTTCTTTGTCAGTTAATCTCTTACTACATCTCTGATTATTTCCTTAAGATAATTCTTAATAAAGATTCTTAGAAATACAACTACTGGGTCAAGAGGTAAAAGCATTTTAAAGAGTCATTATTTGTGGCCAGCTGCTTTCCTGTGAGGTTACACCAGTCTTCATTTCAAATCTCTGGAAATCTTGCCAAAAATCTCATCTTTTGAGCCCTGCCAAAGCTATTTATTTCTAAAAATCTTTACCAAATGAATGATGAAAATAGTATCACATTTCAAATTTCACTTACATAATAACTAGTGCGAATGAATTTTTCCTGTTCACCAGCTTACGGTGGCTATTTTTTAAAAGAGTGAGTCCTAGTCTGATATTCTACCCCAGACATCAGAATGACTTTGCTGCTTCTGTCTTACTACAAATAATTACCTGGGAGAAAGAAAACATCTCTCCTTCCCTTGACTGTTATTGCTTCCATTTTTAATTGCATGTCTATTGTTAAATAGGCTAGGTATTTTTAAATCCACTGTGGATAAAATGAGAATTCCTGTGGCCAAGATTCTCACCGGGCCATGGTTGACTAGCTCACTGCACACCTGTGGGCAATACATGGCTGTTGACTCTATATAAAGAGCTCCGCCCAGTGCTCTGGGCACAACACAGTGGCAGGGCTGCAAGGCTGCAGGAGAGCAGAGCAGAGGCTGGAGTGGTGGCAGCACTGAGGACAGAGGCCCAGAGGACAGCTGTGCGGGATGACTATGCAGAGAGGCCCAGAGAACGGCTGTGTGGACAGAGGGGCCCAGGTGGCAGCACTGAGGACAGAGGTCCAGAGGACGGCTGTGTGGACAGAGGGGCCCAGAGGCAGAGACTGCTGCATGCAGACTCGTTCTGAGTGAACGGGATTTTCGTGACTGACCTGCCACTGCAAGAATAAAGTTGCATATAACCCTTTCACCCTGAAGAACGTTTTGCTGTCATTTTCTTTGGTCACATTGAATCCATAGCAAACTTGCCCAGGGCTGAAACCCACTGGCAAGACATCCACTTAATTGTATTGTTAAGTAGCTTATAAATTCAAAATCCAAAATTTACTTTCAGCAGAGATTAAACGAGATGGCAGCATGAGAAGTGAGGCAGAAACCTCCTCCCAAAACCACCTACAATACGAAAATACAGCAAATACAACTAATCCTGAAAGTGCCACTGGAAAGAAGACCACAACAGATGGATTACATCTGGAGAAAAGAGAAGACCTCATGGAAAAGGGTAAAGTAGCAAAGCCACAACCCGGTGGAACCCAAGCTCTCCCCCGACCCCAGCTCACCAGCGGGAGGAAGAGAAATGGAGTGGAGAGGGGGTACAAGCCTAGGACTGCTGAACACCCAGCCCTGGAGATCTACTCCAGGAGCACAAAATCTACTTTCAGCAAAATGTAAGAGTCCCTCGGACCCCCATCACCCACTAGTTCTTCTAAGTAAAGGCAGCCAATGTTGGCATTTTCTTCTGCATCCTTCCAGAGAGAGTCTATGCACAGAAATAAATACACATGTGTGTGAATTTCCCTCTTTTCATACACAAGTGGTGGCATGACACATAGTTTGCCTTTCTCACTTAACTGTATACCTTAACTGTTTTCTGTTTGAGACTGAGTCCTTCCAAAGATCTCCCCCAAATCTTTATAACATTGAAAACACCAAGCAAAATTAATGGTATGTGAATATTCCAATAATATTTATAATAACTAGCATGTTATTTTCAACAGATCAAATTTTTCATACAATAAATTGTAGGCACGCTATATAAAGTATACTGGGGTCCTATCAATGTGTTTAGTACATCTGTGACTTTTTAAAATAGAACTTTGATTTTATTAATTGCCACCAATATTTAAAACTCCTTTATCTTTGTGTTCATGAAATTCTATTGGTTGTTGCCATAATTAATTTCATGCCAAGACCCAGTTGAGATCATAAACATACCATGAAAAATTATGATTTCTTTTTCTATACTATGCTTTATGAAGTGGTTTCCAGAAAAGAATCATGGTGAAAAGTGGGCACTATCTCTAGATAATTAAATGTAAGCTTCAACTTACTTCAAACAGAAAGAAAGATGAAACTCATGAATTATGACCCTGTTTTCCTCTGTACTGCAAATAGCCTATTAGAAACTTTAAATATGCCTGCCCCCAGGGTCTTTTAAACTACTTTTTAATACTTCAGAGAGACAGCAAAACTAGCTTAGACTTGACCCTCAAGGTTATGACCCTATTTATCTGGGGAAATGAGTATAAGCATAACACCATAAGTACACAACTTTTCTGTTCTCTAACAGTTTATTTCCGTGGACCTTAGTTTTCAATGTTTAAAATGAAACTGATAATTACCTGCCGAATAAGCATTTTATTTATATTCCATGAGAAAGGTTAAAATAAAAATGCTGGACAAACTTTCAATGTATTACATGTTCCTTTTCCCAGTTTCATACGGATTAAGAAGCTGTATGTGCTCATTGCAAAGTCAGCATTTACAAAGTCATCTCACCCTTCTCTTGAGGATCTCATGAAGCATCTCTCTGATAAGAGAGGTTACTCTTCTATGATACTCACACAAACTTCCACAGACCCAAGATGGAATGTCTGCCAGAAAATACACAAGCAAGGACAAATGGTTCAACATGACTGCAGCAGTGTGCTCACACAGCTCCAGGGGGATGAGAACCTGGTTAACCCCATTAACTGAGCAACTGTTTCGATTACACATACATCTCCCTGCAAGGGTGATGGCCTTTAGGTGCACAGAGCTCTGTCTTCTTTATGATTTATGTATATATTAACATGCACACATAATTATATGTATATGACATAACAGATAAATTTATTATTATTTATATACATTTATTTATTATTATTTACTCAACTACATCTTCTATTACCAATACACATAGTCTCAAACCTTAGCATCTAGTGCAATGCTTGCAATCACCTGCTTAATTAATGCATATAAGGGCATCTCTCCTCACAGAAACCAGAGTATTGGTTCAGTCATAGAGTGGGGGACATTCATTTAACACTAAAATTGAACCTAACCATTTCTGCCTTTTAAGAGGAAGGAAGAAGAGAGGCATAATTTAGGCATAGTAAAAAAATAGTCATAAAAATAGTCATAGTCATAAAAATAAGTAGATGAGAGTCTTCATCAATTTTCCATAATATGAGAGCCTTCATCAATATTCTGTAATTCTAAAGGGTGTGACTGGGAGGAAAGGGTTTAAGCCTTTGAAAAATCAAGCATGGACAAGCTAGGAAGAGGAGAGAGCAGCTAATGTTATGCATAAAAGGGGAAGGGAAACTGAGCTTCCTTATACAGTCCCCCGGAGGGCAGTCCTTAAAGCTGGAGAAGCAGGGGACCTGAGAGAGGGAAGAGGTCCGGTGACATGGTGCCCTCTAGCCCTCCATTGCCTCAGACCTGCAGCTGTACTGTTCCTGACACATATGCCTGCAGACATAACCTGGGCAATGGGGGAGACTGTGGCAGTGCAGTCAGAAGGGGATTAGAGCTGTGGGAAGAGAGGGAAAGAGAAGTAGGAGGAAGCAGGGACCCGGAGCTGGTAGTCACTGGTATAGGCGTGATGACACCCGGGTTAGTGTGGCCACAGCTGGTTGTAACTGTCCATGGGGCAACAGCAAATATTTGTACAGCTGCCTCAGTCACCCATTTCCACTTGAGGAGCACATGCTTGCAAGTACCTTGGACAACTGAGCTGAATGGCTGGTATATCTGCAGGTAAACCCCACACACCTGTAACCCACCACATTAAACTGGTTCCAGGAAACCAGGAACAAGTTGAAAGCATCAATCCGCTTGCCAAGCCCAGCAAAACTGCACCTCTGTAAAAAGAAAAGACAGGCTGTAGGGCATCTGACATTATTATTTAATTGTCCCAAATATAAAACAGAAAAATTTCTCCCACCTCTAGGTACATCCAAGAGATACTGAGTGTGAAATGACCAAGGAGATAATGAGAGTCCACTTGGAACCAGTATCACATATACTCAGAACACTGAAGTAATAGCAACTCTCACTTGAGATAAATGATATCTGAGGTCTTTCATGGCCAATGTAAAACACAGTAATTGAGTTTTCTCAGGCTATTAAATTATAGCCAATATTGGCCATGTCACATTCTTAACGACTCTGCCCAAAATGAAAAGAACCACTCAATGGGAGTAATTTCTGTTTAGTTTGCCTCTTTTCTTTGTTTTCTCTATAAGTAGTTTTTCTCAATACTGCTTTTTTCCATAGTCTGTGCCTTCCTGGGACTGGTGTCAATTTGATAAATAACTGATAGTCTTGTGTTTTTTAAAACAAACCACAGGCTATTTCATTCTTTTGCTACTTTTGCAAAAACTTATAGGAGGAGGGGAAAAGGAATTTAAACTTTAGGGGAAAATCCAGCAACAATAACTGCACCATGGCACTCAATTCAGTAGCAATAATAAAAATTAAGTGAAAAAACGTTGCACTTACTACCTACCAGGCACTGTTTTGAGATGTTTACATATATTAGCTCATTTAAATCTCCTAAGTCTGTAAGAGGAATGTTATTGTCATCCCCATTTTGCAGAGGAGGACACTGGGGAAAACAGCACTTCCTGGGGTCATACACAGTAGCCCAGAAGGACTGAGAATCCAAAAAGACTCTGAAGTGAGGCTCTCGGCTGCTCTCCCGGCCTACCCTACTTCCCCTCCTAAGGTCAAGGACCACCCTGGGTCCTCTGGTCTCCCAGATGTGAGAAAAGGCCATGGAGGACACTGCTAATCTCTTTTGACCCCCAGTTCAATGACACATATTTAGGAAGACCTACCACGTGCCAGGCTCTGTTCTAGGGGCTTGAGATACATCAGTGAACAAGGATCCCTTTCCTCCACAGGCTAACATTCCAGTGGGGGACAGACAATAAACACAATTAACAAATAATGCAGGATATCAGAGGGTGGAAGGTACTGCAGGATAAAAAGAGTAACAGGGTTGGGAGTGCTGCGATGGGCCAATGGGAAACCAGAACACGTGACTAAGTCACACTGTCCCGCCCCCTCAGCCTCCCAGAGCCTATGGTCTGCACGGACCCTTCATTCCCCAAGTCCCTTCAGCACCCTCCGAGCCTCTCCCTCACTTCCTTCTCCATCTCTGATGCCTTTACCCCATCAAAACTTATCTATGACCCATTTTCTCAAGTAGAATCTGGTGAATTTTAGCAAGCAGTTCCTACAATGATGGTCAAAGGTGATGATGGTCTAACGCAACATTTCTCAAACAGGTTCTAAGAAACACCGATTTTACAAGATGTTAATAGGTGTTCTAAAAAAGGAATTCCACGCTCAAATAAGTTGGAGAGACTCCCAGGAGTCTCTAATATGCTAATGTGCACTGCAAATCACAGAGAAAGGAGTATGAAATGCAGCATTCCCTAAACTTGTTTGATCTGGAAGACTTATTTTTTTCTCTCAGAGCACCTTGTATTATCTACAGAATAGAGTTTGGAAAATGCTGGTCTCATGAATTGCATCTCCATCTTCAAATGTTTCATTCCAAGATACAGAATTCTCGAATGCCTAAAGAGAAGAGCCTCATTGCACAGGAGAGAATAACAAGGCCAGGGATGGAACGTGACTGGTCCTGGGTTGAATGCTGAGTTGCTACTGGCCAGCCATGATTCCAGCCCTCAAGCTCAGCTGGTTCCTGGACCAGTTCTCCTTCTGCTCTTCTTTACAACTTATGCTTGTTTTCACAGGAAACTTTGGAAATGAAGCTTTAACACAGAGAATACATTCCTTCTTTCCCTCTCTCTTCACTTCTGCCCTTCTCCCTTCTCTTCCTCCCAAATATGCTAAAGCATCCAAGATCAAAAAGACAGAGACTGAGATAACATATGTAAACTTCCTAGATCAGTTCCTGACACAGATTATTAAATATTAGTTCCTTTTCCCATCCCCTGCTCTTAAGGAGCTTAGTGTCTAGAAAGGAAGAAAGACATAAAATAACTAATATTTTAAAAATTTGTAATATAGAATAATACTAAGAGATATAAGCAAGGGGAGGGTAGATTCAAGGTAGTATGCAGCGTAAAGGATCCTTGGGTTAATCAGAGATGACTTCACAGAGGAAATGCTTGAGTTGGGTTTTGAAGGGTGAGTAAGAGCTTGCTGGGACATAAAGGCAGAAGAGGCAGCCAAGACAGAGAGAGGAGCATGTACACGCAGGTGGAGGACTGGAACAGTCAAGCACTTCCAGGGAACTGAAAGTGATTTTAGCCCAGGTGAACCACAGGGATAACATAGGGAACAATTGTAACAATAAGTGGGCGGAGGGGACAGGTCCTATCTCATGTGACCCTGATGGGGGAAAAAACTTGCGCAAAGGTTTTTAGCAAGAGAATGATGGCCTTAGACTGCATTTTAGAGAGCTCATTCTGGGGCAGTGTGGAGAAGGCCATGCTCAGGAGAGACCATCACAAGACAACAGAGAGCCCAGATGAAAGATGAGGCCTCCGCCAAGGCAGACACGGGCGGGGCTAGGTGGAAGGGGAGGGAGTTGAGAGAAGCAGAAGGGACTGGACTTCATGCCAAGTAGATGCAGAAAATGAGAAAAACATAATTCTAGCATGAATCCTGGTTTATGGCTTGGATGATGGGATGGCGAGACAGAGTGAACCAAGACATAGAGAAAGAACATGTTTGAGGACCAGGAACTACTGATCCAGACCTGGAATGCCCAGCTTGGGGCACCTTGAGATATTCACAGGTGCCTACTAAGGAGAGACCCAGCAGGCAGTTGCATGTTTCCAGATGTGAGAATTTCAGCATTTTAAGAGGAAACAGGTATCTGAAGCAGATGCTTTAAAGGTTCCTCCAGTCTTTTTACATGAAAGACCAGATCTGGCCATGGGAGAAAAGAGGCATCAGGAAGAGCAGAGAGAGGGTTAGTGAGGACCAAGCACAGGGACTAAAACTTAAACTCAAGACTGCTAAGTACCTGTGCACCCCATGGCTGGAGTAGGTCCCAAAGTCCCAGAGGATGCAGAGATCTCTCTGGGCCCCCCTCTGTGGCAGCAGATAGATCTGAGCCAGGACTGCCAGACGGCTCTCTCATCCGGGCACTCTGGTCTCGCCCTGCGGAAGGCCAATAACTATAGGGTGGGGGTGTCTAAAGGAAATGGTGGGGAAATGCCATGGCCCCCCTGATGCCAAAAATGCTCTTCTCTGCAGAGATCCCTTGGAGTGCCCACGCAGGAGTCCACAGAACTTCCTGCTCCATGTTTCCAACACCCAGGCAGAGCAGAAAGAATAGGAAGCATATGGCTGGCACAGATCCAGCTGTCTAACAAACCACCTGACAACCAGTATCTTGATTGATTGCAAACCTAAACTCACCCAAATGGGTTAGGATCAGGCCCTGGATGAGGATGTCCACTCACTGCCCATCGGGAAACAAGAGAGACCTCTCCAAAAACCCAATGAGTGAGGAAGAGAAGACTGCCAAAGGCAGCCCCTGCCAGCAACCAGCTGGAGCGAGAAGCCGACTCCCTGGCTGCCTCACCAGGCCTTTTTCCCTCAGGTTTACTGCAGTCACCATCTAGAATTTAAAAAAATGGAAAAGGATCAGTTGCATGGAAATTGATCAGTTGCCTCTATATTAAAAGCCTTTTAGCAAGTAAGGAATGGCAATTCAAGGAGTTTACTTTAGAAGGGGAGATGAGACATGCGACTACAATACAAAGCAGAAAGTGCTGAGAGCTAGTCAGTGGGAGACATTATTACAGGCAGGTGAGATCAGGAATGGTTAAGGGAGAACAGAGACCATCAGGGAGAAAGGTGAAGAATATGTGCTTCTGAGCGGTGCCTGGCCTTAGCGGTTGGGCTGCCTGAAACAAAGGCCTGACTATGGTCTGTAGAGAGAACATTGTACATCTGCTTTACATCTGAATAGTTCTATGAAATTTCATTGTGCTTGGGTAATGATCAAAGAAACACCCTGTACCATCAATTTACATATGTTCTAACCTGTACAATGTAGCTATTGACATCATGATTTACACATCCTTTGTCAGAAAGCTCTCCTCTCCAGAGCACTTTTCTTCTTCAGAACAACTGTGTCTCTCAGGCAGCTGTCCTAAACCTGGGCTCAAATAAAACTCTAATAATTCCTTTCAGGAGTTTTATTTTAGGATTTTCTCTTCATCAACACATGCTGGAATTTGGCAAGAGAAAATGCATAAAGTTATTTACTTCATGTGAAGTTAACAGTATGAGCAAAAATATTTGTGGGAATAGTAAATGGTCTAGTCAGGGAACAAATGCAGTCCCATGTGAGTGGACCATCTCCAGTACCTCAGGCTGCTTCCCCCACAAAAGAACAGGGGTCTCACCTAACTCTTGGTGCACCCAGAGTAATAACAGCGCATCGCCTGAGCAGGTGCAGCACGCCAAGCCCTGTGCCCAGACCTTTACATGAGCTTACCTAATCCTCACATTTTTATGACATACACTCTACTACTACCCCCATTTTACAGATTAAAAACTGAGGCCCAGAGAAAACAACTAATTTATCCAAGATCATTCACCTAGTAAAAGCAAACTGGCATTGGAGTTCAGGCTTCTGGCTCCAGCAGAGCAAAGACTTCACATATAAAAAACGTAGCAATTGGAGAAAAGCAGCTGGCAAGGGAAGAACATAGAGCCTGTTGGGCAGATGCTTTCTGACACGGTGAAGCCCTCTGCAGGGTGGAAGGAAGCCCCATTTCACTAGGGAGAAAGCCATTCTGCCTAAAAGGAGCTGAAGGCAGGAGAAGCAGAGCTGAAAGCTATGAGAGGATGAAGACAGAAGGGAGGCCAAGGTCTGGAGACTGAGCAGTCTTTGAAGAGAAATACCTAATATAAATAATATGCTATGGTGGGTGACCCCTCCCCCAGGACCCAGCAAATCTTCAGTGAAACTACGAAAACGCTTGGTATGACCAGATAGCCTGGGCGAGATGATGATGAGTCTTCAGTTCTATAAATGGGACATGGCAAAAACAGAAAGGGACCAACAACTGGGTCACATAAATTTAAAACAGAGGTTGGAAAAAAAGAAAACTCAGGTGAGGAAGTGTAAACGACACCCTGAAGTTCAGATCCCTATCAGGCTGTCCCTGTGAAATTCACTGCTGGAGTTTCCACCTTTAGATGTGTTTTATAAAATATAAAACATACATTAGGGCCCTAGACCAAGTTCTAAATGTTCTAACTAATATTGATGTAACTTAACATTATCTGCTTGTGTAATGTTTCCTATTCTTACTACCTCTGTTTCACACCAAAACTGGGGCCAAAAAGGGACTGTGTGAGCACTTTGTTCACGATGAGCCAGAGCCTTCTAAACTTCCATTAATGTGTGAGATTTCTCCTTGTATTCACAAAAGAACAGTGACTCACTGAGAGTTACACAAAAGCCAGGAGCAAGTTAATTAGAATCTAGTAACACTTCTCCCCTTTCAGAAGGGTCTCAAGTTAGCTTATGAAGCAAACATCTAAGTTGGGTATGTGTATGTCTGGAGAAAGTCAGCTCCAGAGAGTGACAGGTGCAAATATACAAGATTTCCTTTCTTTGCAAGATTCAGATTTGGAGCTTAAATATCTTCCGACTCCCAGGGAGCCAGTGGGGAAGCAGGGGTGGGTGGAGGGGGTGGGAGTGGGGGACACCCAAGTGGTTTCCACAGCCCTAGTTAACAAATCACTTTCCCTAGTGTTACAGATATAATGGGGTCAGTAAGAAAGAGAGGGTTGAAGGACCCCCTCCTGGAAAGCCCTGGGGAAAGAGGAGAAAGGCAGAGCTGAAAGCCAGATGGGAATATGAGGCCTGGCACTACTCTTGCACTCCACACTGATACAAGCCAGAGACAGCTATTATTTTCACCCTCTGTACTGGCAAGGCAAGGAAAAGGGGCCTTCTCCTTAGAAAAGAATCCTCTAGCTGTGCGGGTTACTATCTCAGAGGGAGAAAAGGTTGGAATAGAGATATAATGCAGAAAGACTATTTTTATCATTTTGAGATGTGTAACATTCAGGCAAGAAAGGTAAACCATGCAAGAGAAAACCTCAAGTAAATTGGGCATACACTTACCTGTGTAAATGCGATCAAGTGTGGCTATGGTACTTAATGTCAGTATCACTCTGTTGGACATCTGATAACTCCAGATTGGGTTTAGTGAAGTGTACCATATGCGAAGAACAAGAAGAAGAATCTGTCCTAAAACAAATCCCCAGATTCTGAGGTACCTGTAAGTACCAATGTATGGTTACCAGCTTTTTATGTGGTTTCAATGTACCATGTCCATCATGAATTTCATAGTTTCATAGAGTCAGGATATGAAATAATCTTGGTAATTTGCAGTAATGTACATGGCTTTGCCTTTACATAGTCTGTTACCTAGGCAACTTGTTATTATGCCTTAATTCTCAAAACACTGTTGAGACTGATAGCAAGTATTCACATCCAGCTTCTGTGAAAAGGAAAAAAAGGAGACTTCTACAAGCCCTATGCAAGGTAAGTACTATAACTTGGAACTCCTGCTCCCAACTTTCCCTTTGGTAACAGATCACACTTGTTTGTCTCTAGGCATAAGATAGGAGCCATACCTTTGCAGACCACTTCCTGTCCACCATGTCACGGCGTGCACTGTCAGCGAGGAAGACGTACCAAGGGCAAGGACCACTAGCCGAAGTCTGGCATTTGGAGCCTGGAAGGAAGCTATGCTGCCTACAAATAAATTCAGGAGAACTAAACATTTCTGTCAATCATTCACTGGTATTCAATGATTTTCATGTAATAACTACTGTGTCTGATACTATCTTTATACTCAGGAAGATAGCATTAATATATAATTATGTGTATATCAATCTTTAAAAAAATTTAATATCTGCATTTAATAACTATTGCATTTCTGATACTACCTTGATGCTCAGGAAGGTAGAGTTAATATATAATTATGTATATATAAATCCATAAAAAATTTTACTGAGGTATCATTCATACCATAAAATTCACCATATCAAATGTACAATGCACTGGTTTTTTAATATATTCACAAACTTGTACATCTATTACCACTATCTAATTCCAGAATATTTTCACCAACCCAAGGGAAAAATCCTTACCCAGTAACAGTCATTCTCCTTGCCTCTTCCCAGCCCCCCACCCCCCAGCTGCTGGCAATTACTAATCTACTTTCAATCTGTATGGATTTTTCCTACTCTTATTTCATATAAACAATCATATAATACATAGCCTTCTGTCACTGGCTTCCTTCACTTAGCATCATGCTTTCAAGGTTCACCCATGTCACAGCATGTATCAGTCCTTCATTCCTTTTTATGGCTGAATGATATTCCATTGCATGGACATACTGCAATTTATTTATCCATTCATTAGTTGATGGGCATTTGGGTTGTTTCTACTTTCTGGCTATTATGAATAATACTGCTATGAACATGTATTCACAAGGTCTTATGTGAACATATGTTTTCATTTTTCTTGGGTATATACCAATGAGTGGAGTTGTTGGATTACATAATAACCCTGTTTAACACTTTGAGGAACTGCCAGACTGTTTTCCAAAGCAGATGCACCCTTTTATACTCCCACCAGCAATGTGTGAAGGTTCTAGTTTCTTCATATCCTTGCCAACACTTGTTATTGTGTAGCTTATCACAGCCACTCTTGTGGGTCAAAATCTTTAACATAGAAAATTCCTAAATTAATAGGAGTATATGAGCTAGTTTAATAGTTAACCATACAGTAATTAACCTAAGATATTTGAGGTGCCAGAGGTGAGACAGCATGAAACACTCAGATTTTCTCTGTAGTTAAGGAAGATGACCTTAGGATTCTTTAAAAACAAAGTTTCATTTACTTAAGAAGCATCTGAAGGGAGTTTTAAGGCAAATCATGGCTTACTTTAGCCTCTTTTTAGCATCAGCAAAGCTCAATGGTTACCTGGAAGAGTATCTGGCAAAATCTGACCTCTTCATTCTCAACTCTGAGACACTTTCCTACCTACTCCACTTCCTCACATATATATAATTCCACCTCTCCTCAAGGCGATGGGTTTTCAAGGAGGAAGATAGTGAAAGGGGAACAGCAAGCATCCCAAACACCATGCACACCCCAAACTTATTTAAATCACATCCCTGAGAGCCACCAGAATTTACTGGGCCAGAACTGGGCTTAACAATTTAAAAAACTGTCCCAGTAATTGCTCAGTCAGTGGCTTTGTACGTAAGGCTGGTGGAGGCAGCACTGAGCAAAGGCAATGAAAAAGTGTCACTGATGGGACCGCTCCCACAGAAGCCAACCAAGGATGGAAATGACATTTGGTGTGATGAGAACATGAAATTCGCAACTGAGGCTATAGCAATTCACAGGAGGATACTGTCAGCCAGTTGGTATATAATCAGTTCAGGGCAGAAAGTTTCACTCCTATCATTTCTGGAACTCAAAATTTCGTAGCCACTCATACATCTTTCTATTCTGTGGACACTGTCTTTGGAAAGGTGCATTTCACAGTGGTCTTGACCACTGTCCTTTCTAAGCCCAAGCTCTTTAAAAGCCAGAGGGGTAGCCACAGATCTCACTGCACACATCCTGTTCTGCCTTCTTAGGCGTTGAACACAGAAAAGCAGAAGACAATTTCCTAGTGATTCCTGTCACTGTGTCTGAAAAAAGTCAAATTAATTTTCCAGACAGAGAAATGTACAGTGCGGTTCATGAACAAATGCCACTTGGAAAACTCAGAGAAAACAACTGTATTTTAGCAGAAGGGGAGACATACAGAGTTTTAGCTACAGATTCAACCAGACTGGAGTCTGATGTTTTTATTTTTTAAGCCTTTTCTCCATGACTCACCCTCTTATACCAGTACTTCTCCAATACTTATTAATATTAATAAACTAGTGAACATTTAAAACTTTTTTAAATTGTTAGTCTGGGGCAACATAACATATTCAAATTCAGAATTCATAAGGTACAAAAGGCACACAGTGCAAAGTTTGCCTTTCATACCATGAAAGCTTGCCTTTCATGTCCAGGTACCATATTCTTCACCCTGGAAGCAACTAAATGCTATCAGTTATTTTTTGTTTAAATCCTTCTAGAGCTAGTTAATGTTTATTCAATTAAATGCTAAATATATTTTTACCTAACTTTTTAATATATTTCAAAAATATGTATTTATATATTCAAATAAATACTAAATATATTTTCACCCAAACTATAACCTATCTAACCTGTTCTAAATAGATGACAGGTTATTTCTAAATCTTCTATAATAAATATTGCTGCAATGATTCAATAAGATGGTTTTTATCATTTTACAAATATGTGAACATATCTGTAGAATATATTCCTAGAAGTGGAATTGCTGAAAGAGTATAGACATATTTGTAATTTTGACAAATAATGCTAAATTATTTTCTGCATAAGTTGAGCCAGCTTACATTCCTACTCAGTGTTTGAGGCCTGCCTTCCCTCCCTTGCAATACATTGTTCTTTGCCAATATACTATGTGAAACTATATATAAATATATGTGCAAATATGTAATTTGTATTCTATACATTTTAGCATATTTTTAGGAATCAATTACATTTCCTTTCCAGTAAACAGATCAGAGCCTTTGCTCCCTTTTAGTTATGTTCTTGATCCTTTTTTAGAATTTATTTGTAAAAACTCCATTTATTAGTGAAATTAGCCCTTTAAGTAAGAGTTGCAAATATTTTTCCTAATTTATTGTTTGACTTTGTTTGTCATGCATAGTTTTCCTATTTTATGCAGTATCATTTAACATTTTTTTAATGGCTTCTGAGTTTTATGTCCTAAGTTGGAAAAAAGAACACAGGATGTTCAAGTTGACCTGTTCTCCCTTTTCATTTCAGTGATTTTTTTCCAATCTGACAGAAAAGTTAGAAACTTAAAATATATTGGCTCTTGGTCTAGTCTTCTCATTCTACTAAAACTCTTCATGACATAGTAAGAGAAAGAGAAATCTTTTATTTTTCATTAATTATTTGGCATTCAAAGAATAGTCTACATGTCTTCACTTGATTCACTAAAAAAAAAAAAAATTAAAAAAACACTTTTAAACCTTACCAACAGTAATTATCCGCAGCAGGGACAGCGTCCACTTCTTGTTAACCCATTTCCAGAAAGAAGGGATTGTTAGGAATATTGGAGAAAGAAATGCTATGCTAAAACCTTCAAGCCCAGTGAGTTCTAGTGTTTGCAGAGGAAAGTAATAGATCATCGGTGGCAGGCCATGGCAGAGAGACCAAGAAATATATCCTGGGAAAAACAACAACATTTTTTAAAATAAAGAGAAACTGTAACTCTGACATTGTTGCAAACAGTAGCCCCGCCCCTTCACTACAGCTGCTGGGGCTACCGCCCCTTCACGATTCTGGCCTTACCTGGGTTCCATCAAAGGGTTCCTCTCCCGCCCTTCCCGGCCCAGGATGAGAGTCCCTCAGCATCGCTTGTTTATTCTTTTAACCTTGTTCACAGCCCCATAAACTGTCCCTTTATTGAACCTCTTCATTTGGATCTTCTGGATTGAATCTGGTTTCCTGTCAGGACCCTGGGCTGATAATATTTCCTTACCTAAGTCAACCCTTCTATAGTGAGAAACAAGAAAATCAAGAGGAGCTGACAGAGAGCATGACTCCTTCAACCCACTCCAGACCACATCCGAAGGCAGGTCAGTTAGGCCACAATCATTTTCTTGTGAGCTGACTATTTGAAAATGAACCCTTGGGAGACAGTGCCAGGTAGTGGGATACCCAGATCTGAAGCCAGTTTCACCCCTGCCAACTACCGACTGTGTAATCCTCTACAATAATAACCAACTAATGGGAATTTAGGGCATGATAGGCTCTGTGCTAAATATTTAACGCAGATCATCTCTTATTCTTTATACAACGCATGTCCTATGAAATTGACACTATTTCTACTACCCTCTTACAAATGCAAAAACAAACAACAGATAAAACAATAGAGATTCTGAACATTAAGTGACTGCCTAAGGTCACAAAAATAGCAAATGGTAAAGTGAGCTTAAACCCAAGCAGTCATACTCCAAAGAGAGCCATATACCATAAAGTGCAGTAACTTTCTTCCCAGGTACTTCTCAGCCTCCTTCATCAGCAGAAGAGTACTTTTAACCGCCTCAGAGTTGTAGGATTAAATGAGATTAAGTACACGGAGCATCCAACACCTTAGGTATTTACTGAATGTAATTCGCTTTACATCGCTGTACTGAGCCAAAAAAATTGGCCCTGCTGAGCATTACCAGCATAAGTGAGCAAGTGCTTAGCAAGGCGCCCCCTCCCAGGCCAAAGGAAAACTTGTTTCGTAATGCACAGCGAGATTCTAGTAACCTCTCAAACGTTTGTCTGGGAATTCTGACTTTAATCATAGTATTCTGGCAGAATTACACCAGTAATTGTACTTGGGCCTTTTTGCAGAACTGCTAAATGAGCACACGGGACTCGAGTTCAATGCTTTTTGCCAAATGGCCAAAGGTGTGACCACCACCACGGCCACTTGTTGCCAGGCCGGCACACGCAGCAGCTGCTGCCCTGGGTGCCCACCTACAGCCTCCGGAGGAAACAGGTGCCCCTTTCCTTCTGAAAACTAGTTTAGTACTTAATTTTACTAAGTTAAACTTAAAGATAACAAGTGGGGTCTTGGGGGCGGTTACCAGTTGCGCGGGTTCAAGGCCTACACGTGGAGAAATCGCGCGGCTTGGGCGCAAGCAGGAGGGCGCGGGAGGTCGGGAGGCTCCGCAGCGGCCGCTCCGCATCCTAGGCTTCCTAACTGCAAGGCAGGTCTCTTGCTTTTCCCCCGCCCCCCACCCCGCTTCCGTAGCAAAGTTCCCAGAGGACGCTCAGCATCCTTATTCTGGGCACGGAGCGCGCTGTAGTCCCACCCCAGCTCAGCCGACCGCGAGAGCGCCGCGGCTCCCGGTAGAGCAGGGCGCTGCGGGCCCCGCGAAGGCGCGGCGCGGGCGGCCTCAGCTTACCCAGCAGGGTCTCCAGGAGGATTTCTCTCCACAGCGAGCGCATGGCTGCGACGGGCAGCGGCGATTTCCAGGAACGCCGCGCGGACCGCTCCGCCGCGCACAGCCTGCGCCCCGCCAGCCGCCGCGTCCTCCGCGCCTGGTCTGCGACCCACGTTCCCAAGCGAGGGTGGAGCCGCGGCCCGGCCGCCTCCACCCACCACACCCAGCCCAGCGGGCCCGGCCCACTCTGCCTGGGCGCCCTCCGCCGCCACGGGCGCCCCTCGTCCCCGCGCCGCCCCCGCCGCGAATGCACTCGCAGAGGCCCTGCACTCCGCGGACCCCGCCGTCGGGCAAAACCCAGGTCGCCCGCCGGTCCGCACCGCAGCCCCGGGAATGGAGCGCCACACAGCAAGGCGGAAGCAAGTGCAACTTCGGCCCGCTGCTGCCCTGGTTTGCGTGGCGAGAAGGCTGAGGGGCAAGCGAGAGACCCAGATGGGCAGTGAGCGCGGGAGAGGGCCTGTGAGACGGGCTCTGGCGCTTTGGGCGAGCTGGCAAGAACAGGACCTGGCGTTCCTGGCGTTCTTAAGGCCTGGGCGGTGCTCTGCAGCTGCCCAACTCCTCAGCTTTGGTAGTAAACAAATTGCATTCTGGAAAGGTGATGAAAAAAATTCTAGAGACTACAGTGTGTTCTATGGCTTTTAAAGATGCCGCAACACTTGCTCTGAGGTGAGGGAAACACTGCCCTCTTCAACTTTATGAATAGTGATCTTCGAGAGTGCCCATCCCTAAGAAGAAAGCGAGACGCTCTAATTAACAATGGAGTGAGCCACCTAGGCCAACCAGTTCTTTCTCTCTCAAATACTACCACACCCCAGAAAACCTTGAATTTTTTTAGACCCTTCTCAAAGCAGTTTGTCTTAATATGCAGTAATTTTTTGAAAGAGCTTATACCCAAGGAAACAAATACATACTTTGTGCACATATTCATAGAAACATTATATGGCAAAAAAGTACAAACAACCCAGATGTGCAAAAAAACTGATGAGTGGGTAAAGAAAAGATAGTATATCCATACAATGAAATATTATTTGGCACTCAAAAGGAATGAGGTACTGATAGATGCAACAACGTTGATGAACCTTGACATTATGCTAAGAAGCCAGTCACAAAATAAATGACATACTGCATAATTCCATTCATATGAAATGTCCCAAATAAGCAAATTTATAGTGATCAAGAGTACATTACTGGTTGCTTAGAGCTGGGAGGACAAATGGCAAGGAAAGGGAATTAATGCATCTATTTTTTTTAAGGGGGGGATGAAAATGTTCTAAAAGTAGATTGTGGCAATGGTTGCATGTTTTGAATATATCAAAAACATTGTACTGCACATATTAAATGGGTGAATCACATAATGTGTGGATTTTATCTCAAGAAAGCAGCTTAAAAATGCAACTCCTTCTAGTTATAATTTGTACAAATATTTTGGCTGGGTTCCAATCATTTAGTATCAGCCACTTTTCAGTATGTGAAAGACTTCAGTGACTGAAAACATCAGACACTGCATTTTTCTTCCTATTTGCCTACAGAGGTTTATTTGCCGTGCACCCACTTGAAAAGCATCTAGTTCAGTGCTGTGTCTGCCTAGGAGGTGCTGTATAAAGTTTGTTTCTTTTCAAAGCTAAGTGCTAGGAAGCTTGGCTTCTATTAAGGAGGCAGTGTATTTTCTCTTCCACTCAGAGCTAAATTCTAGCTTCAGTAGACGTTTTTAAGTTTGATCAACTTCAAATTTGAACTAACTTCAAGGAAGTCTGGAAAAATGTAGTCTAGTATGATCCCAGAAAGGAAAGAAACCAAGCTGTGGTTAAGTAAGCAGCTGTCCATCTCTGCTATAAAAACCTGCTTTATACCAAGTGTTGTTTTGAGGTTTAAATAGATCAAGTACCAAGGCACTCAGCACATCCCCCATGGTATTCCCAGTATTTGGTAAATGGTAACTTACATCATTATTTATATATCCCTCATGCTGTTTGGCCTTGTGCTAAGCATCTGGGAGGTAAGTACAAGTTTGGCAATTATGTCAATATTCTCTCTCTCCTGAGATCATTTTAATTGCTTTCTCTAGACTCTCTCAACTTATTCTGACTTTTTTCCAACTGCAGAGACAGAAATGGCATCAGTATGCCAAGGAAGGGATTTCATCAGAGGTTTTTTCCCCTCCCCTTCTACACAGGGATAATAATGTTTCAGTTGGCTTTCAATAATTTTTCTGATTTACCATTTTGTCCCTCCGCGGCACACTGTGGGAAATTTTTTCATGATTCTTGATCCTTTTGTATGTAAGTGTAACTTGAATTTTTGTTCTGATAGCCAGTTAACTATGAAGCCACTTTTAATTTCATTCCCAAATATCATAAGTCAAACAGAATGCTCCTATGAACTTTTAATTACCTTTCTATCCATTGACTTTCATTACTATGTAACTACTGTTCCTGTATAATTTTTACTCATTACATATAGGACATGAGTTACACTATAACTGATAAGAGCATCATTCAGTTTGACCTGCTGTGTGAATGCGTTCATTATAGTAAATTCACTGCTGCTGCATTGACTTTTATATTTACTGTCTGCTAGTTTATTTTGTATTTTAATCAAAACTAATGTATTTACCAGTTTTAAATTAATTTCAAAGACCATAGTCTTTTTTGTTGGAATCTCTTCTTTGACCTCAAATTGCCATTTGCATTCTTTACATGGAAATGAATGAAGCCCATTATGGCATGCCCATGCTTCTTTCTTCCTCCCCTGTTTCTTGGAGCATGAAGACATCCAATTCAGTCCAGAACATATTGAGACCATTTTTCTTTTTATCAGAAGGTAAGAATTTCTACTAGGATATAATATTTCTTATGGCTTACCAGACATCTTCTCGTCTAGCAAAAAACAGAAATATTTTTCTTTGAAAAGCCAACATAAGAAAACCCTTTATGTCACTTCAAGCTCTCAATAATAATCATTAATGTTTTTTAAAAGTATGTGCCCCTTTAAGATAAGCTAAGTTTGTGTTTTATAATGACAGATGTTTATTTCTCATTTGCATCATACATCCATGGTGGGTAGGCTGCAGCGGTGCTCCGCTGTCATGAATCTAAAGGAGCAGTCTGTCCTGCAGGTCTCAACACCACTCATACTCAGCAAATACAGTGGTCAAGCTGAATTCAGTGGGGCAGAATCTATACAGATGAGGCAGGAAGTCTTTTGGAACAACAATGAAATTTATTGCAGCCCTCTTTTTAAGACAAAAATGTATAGTTTTGTTAGTAATTGTAGTAGTTTATCTTTGATTACCTGTTACATTTGGCTAATACATTGAGAATACTTTCTCATGTCAATTATCAATCTTCTGCAGTGTGACCTTTAATGGTTGTATATTATCCCATAGCATGGTTATAGATACCTAACCATTATATTTACCTAGAAATTTACCTATTAAAAAAGGTTATATTTATCTAACCATTCCTTTTGGTGGATATTTATGTTGCTTTGTGTATGATAATATTCAAATAAATAGACTCTGTACCTGGAAAACATGAACACTTTTTCTGTCATATAGTTCATTCAAAAGAGAGAGGTCACATGTCTCCAACAAAATGAAAAAAGTTATAAACTTGTCGTAGAAGCTGATAGTCTTTGGCTTTGTTTTAACCAAAGTCTTCAAGGCACTGGGTTTTGCTTGAGACCATCAGACTTCAACTTGTGGCTATAAAGAAACAGAGGAATACTCTTTGCCTGCCTCTCTCCACTTTGGGCAGCTAAATTTCTTTCCTTGAATGGAAAAGGAAAAAAAGTGGAAGTTCTCTACAGCAGAGAAGGTCAACTAACAAACCTTCCTGCTTGTCTTCCATGGGCCATAGAAAGGAGTTATTGCTGGAAAGGAGCTGCCAGCCAGGGGCTGCATTCCTCAGCCCCCCTGGCATCTCCACGGGGTCTTGGGTGACGAGTGCTCACCAACTGAAGGTGACCGAGTGATGTGTGTCATGCCAGACACAGAGATGAAAAGTTGCAGCCTTTCTCCCCTTCTCTTCTGCTTCTGATAATGAGGCCCCAGGGGAAGGAAAGATGAGCCACAGGAGGAAGGGCACCTAGGTCCTTGAATCACACTGCAAAGGGGAAAGCTAGCCTGCTGGATGACCCTGAAATGGTGTGTGTGATTAAGCCACTGAAATGTTGGAGTTTATTCATTACAGAACTAGCGTTGCTGTAACCACTACACCCACATCCAGTTTTTTTCCCCAAAAAATTAGGGTATAAAAAATTAAAGGAACTGCCTTTGAGCTTGCATCCTGTGCCCCTCCAGGTCAGAAAAGAGATAAAGAGGAATAATCCAGTTACAAAATGTGAGTGTGGTGTTTGAACCAATTTGTCCTCTAGGAATTAAATGCTGCCCCCAGTGAATGTTCTGTTCAATAAACACCATCTCGGGAAATCAGTATCCGCAGGGTTCCAGTCTCCTCAACTCCCAGAGTTCCCAGCTGATACGGACTTCTGTCACTTGAGAACAGATCATCTTGACTACTTCATATTCAAATGAAGTAGTGGCATGTAATCGCAACATTTTCTCATTGTTCCCCAGGGCTGGTTTCCCCTCGGGAAAGGGTGGGGAGTGATGGCTACAGGGTAGGAGGTTTCCTTTAGGGGGTAATGAAAATGTCCCAAAACTGAGGGCAGGAGGACTGCCCAACTCTGCAAGTAGTAAATTCTATGGTGTTTGAGCTGTATCAATACAGCTATAAAAACTACCAGAAGTTGTAGAATTGCCATCTATACATATAAAATGTAACTTTTATATTTGTATAAGAGACTCATATATATACACATATATAACAAGGGACTCTCCTTATATCTGCCTGGAGCCAAGTTAAACTCAGGGTCCTGCAAGAGTAGTGATCAAAACGGTTACTCTCATCCCCACAAAAGACAAGGCAAGCTGTGTTCCTGCAACAGTAGAGCAGGAAGTGTCTGTTCTCAGAGACCAGCAGAAACCACCACTGCAGCCTGGGCCAAGAGGGTTTCTCCACGAGTTCAAAGGGAATCAATCACTTTGGCCCAAGGCAAAGATCTGCTTGAGTGAACATTTTCAATACAGGAAAAAGAGAGTAAGAAAGTCTTGAGAAACGTCAAGTTCACATTCTAATCCAAGCCTTAAGTTTTCTTTCACTTAGACTTAAAATCAAGAGCACCATCTGAGCACAAGTCAAAACCAAAAAGGCTTCCTTAGAACACAGGCCTGGAAAATCACAAATTACTCATCCGTTTCTTTGATTTATTCATTTTTACTTATTTGTTCTAACATTTCCCAGGGGCCCTCTGTGTGCAAGACGCTGTCATCACCGCTGAGTGCACAGAGGTGATCAAGCATAACCCCAGCAAGGCATCCAAAGGGTAAAGTGATCGCCACCCAGCACAGCCAGGGCTACAGCGGAGGGGTGAGCTGGGGGCTCCAGGCGCTTTTAGGAGAGAGTCCACCTGGGAGCATGGCTGTTAGGGTCTGTACCTCGTGGAATGTGGTGCTCACCTGCTAAGCCTCTTGTTTTCCACCTGTAAAATGAAGCTAATTATAGAACATAAAAAAAAATGATTGTATCCATGCACTAACTAGTCTGACTAACTGGTCTGACTGGAAAGAGATATAGATCAAACTTGTATCATGCTTCAGAGTTAGTTCCCTTGAAGACTGTGACCAATATATAAATTTCTGGGAGGAGTTACCTAAATATAAGAATTCCATTAAAATGGTCATTTTTATTTCACTTATTCATCCAATAAATATTTATTGACTATCTATTAGCCATGCTTCTCAAACTGAAATACACAACAAGGGTGAGCAACAATGTGTCAGAAGACACTCAATGTGTGTAATTCAATATTACACACCTTTTTGGAACATTAAGTTTACTCAGTGAATTTTTATGTTAAATACAGGCATATTACAGAGAAGAATGCAAAATGTGCATGAAATTTTAGGATCATGGGGACAACCACTGCCCACTTGTAACCTTTTGTCCCAGAATAACTGTGTCCACGTGGCCCCCTCCTTTGGACAGTATGTTAAGTATATGGTATGTTGATGGCCTGGGGCTGGCCAGATCCAGGCCCACCTTATCTATGGGAACATCTTGCTGGAGGCAGACCCCTCTGACCAAGGTTTTGTTCCTTGGGGTGCTGGTCATGTTATGGGTTGGGGTTTGTTCTCCTCAGTCCTTGTCCCTGCCACAACAAAGAACTGAAATCAGAGACACAATAGCAAAGCAGAGGGAAAGTTTCATTTGAATACACACAGGGAGGAATGAACCAGAGTTAAGGTAAACAAAGGCCCCAGTCTGTTAGGTGGGAGGCCTATGTATTGCATTCTGGCTAGGAAGCACCTTTTTGACTCACAAGGTGAGGTTATTGAATTTACAGGTCCATCTATACAGTCATCCCCCTCAGTGAGCGTGTCCTTTTCCCCTGCTGAGGTGTGATTTGTGCAATTCTTAGTTCCATTCAATTGTGCCCCCATGGGGATCAGGCTGGGGAGGAAGTTATCTCCCTGCAAAGCCTTTGTTGTCTCCACATGGGAGCCCCCTACCTGGGTAGAGTTTGGGTGGCTTTTTCTTTGAACCCTCTCTTTCCCTTCTCTGACTGCTTATGTCTATCTTTCTACCTAACAGTCATACAAGAAAGATCCCTTCTAGCAAAGCACATGGTCTTTGTCCCCTCACCCCATATAAGCAGCGTCCTCTCTGTCTACCATAGCTGTGCACAACCTTGTATGTAAGTTCCAGTAAACTCTCATGTCTCATGTGCCCTCTCCAGGTCTTTCTTTGGTCTCTTGAGTGCTTTTCTATCACAATTCACCCAGTCAGGTGTGTGATTGGACCTGTGATCACACAAGAGTAAGGCATTTGGGGCTCATAGGAGACGTCTTTGATCCCTGTCTTCTAGAATTTGGGGGGCGTTTGTTCACTCTATTCTGCCATTAGTTGAACACCAGTTGTTAAATAAGCATCTGACCTGACCTGAAACAAATACATGAACAAATAACTCAAATAGATACCTGTATGTGTGTCTTTTGAGAAGTGTGAAAGGTTGCTTCTGTGTCTGTGAAGTCATTTTATATTAGACGCCTACCATAACAGAACTATGAAAAGCCAATTCAGAAACCCCACTGGAGAAACTTGGAGAAGAAAATGAAATTCAGCAGGTAGCTCATTAAGTGAACAAATTCAGAAATAGCAAAGGAAGGGTCCTTTTAATATAGAGCCAGAGCTCACATTGCTAATGTGATTGAGGCAGAAGGACTTTGAAACATGGAGATGATTACAAAAGGCCAAAATTGGGAGAAGGCCACTCCAGGTGAACAGAGTGACATCTAGAAAAGGGACAAAGTCAGGAAAAGCAATGTTGTTTTTGGGGTTCAGAAAATAATCAGTTAGTCTAAAACAGAATTTTCACCCGGCATGCCAGCATAGCCTAATAAAAGAACTTGAAACCCCAAGGACAAAGAATGTGAACTGTACCTGCCATTTAGCACAGGCTCAAGTGAGGTTTGCTGACTTAGGAGAACAGGACAAGGCAGATGTGACAATGCACCACTCCTGGCAAGTTAAAATTTTTTTGAGCTCAGCACCAGTGTCAGCTAGAAATGTTCCCAGCCTGCTTCCTCCTCCCCTTCCCTCAGCTCCCTGTCTGTTCTCCCCCTCCAGCAGACATACAGGAAGGCTTTTGCAATACCACCCACACCATTAGCTGCACCACAGGCAGTCGGGTCTGGAAGAAGGCCTGCATGGTGACTCCTCCAGGGGCTTGTGTGGGTGGACACCGGTGGAAGAGGGGATCCCAGTTTTTGGTGTGTGATACCTCTGCCAGTTTGTAATTTTTACATCTTCATAGCTGCTAAAGTGTCCAGTCACCCTGGAAAGGAATTGTGTCTTGATTAATGTAGTTCCCTGTGTCTTGGCACATAGTATGGAAGTTGGGGGAGTCAATAAATAGCATCCCACCCAATTTCTGAGCCAACTTAGATATACAAAGGAAGCAACCAGATGGAAGTAAAAAAATTAGCAACTTAATTACTGGTAAAAGCTGAATGGGAGCATGTGGTTTAGATGTATGCAATGGGTGTCCTAAAAACTGAAGCCAAGAATTAGGCAGACTTACTCCCACAGTCACAGGAAGCCCTACAAAACTGTAGGTCTGGTGAGCAGGTGCCTGGGAACGGCGCTGGAGGACAAAGAACACCCCGCGTTTCTCCCTGCGGGACCGGCGGGCGGGTGCCTGAGACCGGTGCCTGAGGACGGAGGAGGTCGCGCGTTTTTCCCCTTTTTTTTTTTTTTTTTTCTCTTTTTGGCGAGCGCTTTTTGGAAGCCTTGAAGGGACGGGGACCCCAGTGCTAGGGAGGCAGGGTGGCGGGACTGGTGAGCGGGTGCCTGGGACCGGCGCCTGAGGACAAAGAATATCCCACGTTTTTCCCTGCGGGACCGGTGGGCGGGTGCCTGAGACCGGCACTTGAGGACAGAGGAAATCGCGCGTTTTTCCCCTTTTTTTTCCTGTTTTCTGCGAGTGCTTTTTGGAAGCCTTGAAGGGACGGGGACCCCAGTGCTAGGGAGGCAGGGTGGCGGGACTGGTGAGCGGGTGCCTGGGACCGGCACCTGAGGACAAAGAATATCCCGCGTTTTTCCCTGTGGGACCGGTGGGTGGGTGCCTGAGACCGGCACCTGAGGACGGAAGAAATCGCGCGTTTTTCCCCTTTTTTTCTCTCTTTTTGGCGAGTGCTTTTTGGAAGCCTTGAAGGGACAGGGACCCCGGTGCTAGGGAGGCAGGGCGGCGGGACTGGTGAGCGGGTGCCTGGGACCAGTGCCTGAGGACAAAGAATATCGAGCGTTCCTTCCCTGCGGGACCGGTGGGTGGGTGCTTTTTGGAAGCCTTGAAAGGACAGGGACCCTGGTGCTAGGGAGACAGGGCAGCAGGACCAGTGAGCGGGTGCCTGGGACCGGCACCTGAGGACAAAAAAAAAAAAAAAAAAAAAAAATCGCTTGTTTTTTCCTTTTTGTTGCTGTTGTTGTTTTGGTTTGGAGAGTGCTTTTTGGAAGTCTTAAAGGGGCAGGACAGGTCACTTAGACCAGAGGCAGGGAATCTGGGGATCTCTGGGCACTCTAACCCCCTGGGCAGCAGGGAGCACAGAGGCCCCTTACGGAGATAAATAGTCTCCTGGCTGCTCCCCCTCCAACGGGGCTCCACCATTTTGGAGGAACAGCCCCAGCCAGGCCAAGCCCACAGCAACAGCGGAGATAAACCCCAAAGCAACTGGGCAGGAAGCAGAAGCCCTGTCTGCGCACAGCTGCCCAGCACAAGCCACTAGAGGTCGCTATTCTCCCAGGAAAAGGCTACAAACCAACAAGAAGGGAAGCTCTTCCAGCGGTCACTTGTACCAGCTCTGCAAACTATCTCTATCACCATGAAAAGGCAAAACTACAGGCAGACAAAGATCACAGAGACAACACCTGAGAAGGAGACAGACCTAACTAGTCCTCCTGAAAAAGAATTCAAAATAAAAATCATGAACATGCTGACAGAGATGCAGAAAAAAATGCAAGAGCAATGGGATGAGATGCAGAGAAAAATGCAACAGCAGTGGGATGAAGTCCGGAAGGAGATCACAGATGTCAGGAAAGAGATCACAGAAGTGAAACAATCCCTGGAAGGATTTATAAGCAGAATGGATAAGATGCAAGAGGCCATTGAAGGAATAGAAGCCAGAGAACAGGAACGTATAGAAGCTGACATAGAGATAAAAGGATCTCCAGGAATGAAACAACACTAAGAGAAATATGTGACCAATACAAAAGGAAAAACATTCATATTATAGGGATACCAGAAGAGGAAGAAAGAGGAAAAGGGATAGAAAGTGTCTTTGAAGAAATAATTGCTGAAAACTTCCCCAAACTGGGGGAGGAAATAATCGAACAGACCATGGAAGTACACAGAACCCCCAACAGAAAGGATCCAAGGAGGACAACACCAAGACACATAATAATTAAAATGGCAAGGATCAAGGACAAGGAAAGAGTTTTAAAGGCAGCTAGAGAGAAAAAGGTCACCTATAAAGGAAAACCAATCAGGCTAACATCAGACTTCTCAACAGAAACCCTACAGGCCAGAAGAGAATGGCATGATATACTTAATGCAATGAAACAGAAGGGCCTTGAACCAAGGATACTGTATCCAGCACGACTATCATTTAAATATGATGGTGGGATCAAACAATTCCCAGACAAGCAAAAGCTGAGGGAATTTGCTTCCCACAAACCACCTCTACAGGGCATCCTACAGGGACTGCTCTAGATGGGAGCACCCCTAAAAAGAGCACAGAACAAAACACACAACATATGAAGAATGGAGGAGGAGGAATAAGAAGGGAGAGAAGAAAAGAATCTCCAGACAGTGTATATAACAGCTCAATAAGCGAGCTAAGTTAGCCAGTAAGATACTAAAGAAGCTAACCTTGAACCTTTGGTAACCACGAATCTAAAGCCTGCAATGGCAATAAGTACATATCTTTCAATAGTCACCCTAAATGTAAATTGACTTAATGCACCAATCAAAAGACATAGAGTAATAGAATGGATAAAAAAGCAAGACCCATCTATATGCTGCTTACAAGAAACTCACCTTAAACCCAAAGATAAGCATAGACTAAAAGTCAAGGGATGGAAAAACATATTTCAGGCAAACAACAGTGAGAAGAAAGCAGGGGTTGCAGTACTAATATCAGACAAAATAGACTTCAAAACAAAGAAAGTAACAAGAGATAAAGAAGGCCACTACATAATGATAAAGGGCTCAGTCCAACAAGAGGATATAACCATTCTAAATATATATGCACCCAATACAGGAGCACCAGCATATGTGAAGCAAATACTAACAGAACTAAAGAAGGAAATAGACTGCAATGCATTCATTGTAGGAGACTTCAACACACCACTCACCCCAAAGGATAGATCCACCGGGCAGAAAATAAGTAAAGACACACAGGCACTGAACAACACACTAGAACAGATGGACCTAATAGACATCTATAGAACTTTACATCCAAAAGCAACAGGATATACATTCTTCTCAAGGGCACATGGAACATTCTCCAGAATAGACCACATACTAGCTCACAAAAAGAGCCTCAGTAAATTCCACAATATTGAAATTCTACCAACCAATTTTTCAGACCACAAAGGTATGAAAGTAGAAATAAATTCTACAAAGAAAACAAAAAGGCTCACAAACACATGGAGGCTTAACAACATGCTACTAAATAATCAATGGATCAATGAACAAATCAAAATAGAGATCAAGGAATATATAGAAACAAATGACAACAACAACACTAAGCCCCAACTTCTGTGGGATGCAGCGAAAGCAGTCTTAAGAGGAAAGTATATAGCAATCCAGGCACACTTGAAGAAGGAAGAACAATCCCAAATGAATAGTCTAACATCACAATTATTAAAACTGGAAAAAGAAGAACAAATGAGGCCTAAAGTCAGCAGAAGGAGGGACATAATAAAGATCAGAGAAGAAATAAACAAAATTGAGAAGAATAAAACAATAGCAAAAATCAACGAAACCAAGAGCTGGTTCTTTGAGAAAATAAACAAAATAGATAAGCCTCTAGCCCAACTTATTAAGAGAAAAAGAGAGTCAACACAAATCAACATAATCAGAAATGAGAATGGAAAAATCACGACAGACTCCACAGAAATACAAAGAATTATTAAAGACTACTATGAAAACCTATATGCCAACAAGCTGGAAAACCTAGAAGAAATGGACAACTTCCTAGAAAAATACAACCTCCCAACACTGACCAAGGAAGAAACACAAAAGTTAAACAAACCAATTACAAGCAAAGAAATTGAAACAGTAATCAAAAAACTACCCAAGAACAAAACCCCGGGGCCGGACGGATTTACCTCGGAATTTTATCAGACACACAGAGAAGACATAATACCCATTCTCCTTAAAGTGTTCCACAAAATAGAAGAAGAGGGAATACTCCCAAACTCATTCTATGAAGCCAACATCACCCTAATACCAAAACCAGGAAAAGACCCCACCAAAAAAGAAAATTACAGACCAATATCCCTGATGAATGTAGATGCAAAAATACTCAATAAAATATTAGCAAACAGAATGCAACAGTATATCAAAAGGATCATACACCATGACCAAGTGGGGTTCATCCCAGGGATGCAAGGATGGTACAACATTTGAAAATCCATCAACATCATCCACCACATCAACAAAAAGAAAGACAAAAACCACATGATCATCTCCATAGATGCTGAAAAAGCATTTGACAAAATTCAACATCCATTCATGATAAAAACTCTCAGCAAAATGGGAATAGAGGGCAAGTACCTCAACATAATAAAGGCCATATATGATAAACCCACAGCCAGCATTATACTGAACAGCGAGAAGCTGAAAGCATTTCCACTGAGATCGGGAACCAGACAGGGATGCCCACTCTCCCCACTGTTATTTAACATAGTACTGGAGGTCCTAGCCACGGCAATCAGACAAAACAAAGAAATACAAGGAATCCAGATTGGTAAAGAAGAAGTTAAGCTGTCACTATTTGCAGATGATATGATACTGTACATAAAAAACCCTAAAGACTCCACTACAAAACTACTAGAACTGATATCGGAATACAGCAAAGTTGCAGGATACAAAATCAACACACAGAAATCTGTAGCTTTCCTATACACTAACAACGAATCAATAGAAAGAGAAATCAGGAAAACAATTCCATTCACCATTGCATCAAAAAGAATAAAATACCTAGGAATAAACCTAACCAAGGAAGTGAAAGACTTATACTCTGAAAACTACAAGTCACTCTTAAGAGAAATTAAAGGGGACACTAATAAATGGAAACTCATCCCATGCTCATGGCTAGGAAGAATTAATATCGTCAAAATGGCCATCCTGCCCAAAGCAATATACAGATTTGATGCAATCCCTCTCAAATTACCAGCAACATTCTTCAATGAATTGGAACAAATAATTCAAAAATTCATATGGAAACACCAAAGACCCCGAATAGCCAAAGCAATCCTGAAAAAGAAGAATAAAGTAGGGGGGATCTCACTCCCCAACTTCAAGCTCTACTACAAAGCCATAGTAATCAAGACAATTTGGTACTGGCACAAGAACAGAGCCACAGACCAGTGGAACAGATTAGAGACCCCAGAAATTAACCCAAATATATATGGTCAATTAATATTTGATAAAGGAGCCATGGACATACAATGGCAAAATGACAGTCTCTTCAACAGATGGTGCTGGCAAAACTGGACAGCTACATGTAGGAGAATGAAACTGGACCATTGTCTAACCCCATATACAAAGGTAAACTCAAAATGGATCAAAGACCTGAATGTAAGGCATGAAACCATTAAACTCTTGGAAAAAAACATAGGCAAAAACCTCTTAGACATAAACATGAGTGATCTCTTCTTGAACATATCTCCCCGGGCAAGGAAAACAACAGCAAAAATGAGCAAGTGGGACTACATTAAGCTGAAAAGCTTCTGTACAGCGAAAGACACCATCAATAGAACAAAAAGGAACCCTACAGTATGGGAGAATATATTTGAAAATGACAGATCTGATAAAGGCTTGACGTCCAGAATATATAAAGAGCTCACACGCCTCAACAAACAAAAAACAAATAACCCAATTAAAAAATGGGCAGAGGAACTGAACAGACAGTTCTCCAAAAAAGAAATACAGATGGCCAAGAGACACATGAAAAGATGCTCCACATCGCTAATTATCAGAGAAATGCAAATTAAAACTACAATGAGGTATCACCTCACACCAGTAAGGATAGCTGCCATCCAAAAGACAAACAACAACAAATGTTGGCGAGGCTGTGGAGAAAGGGGAACCCTCCTACACTGCTGGTGGGAATGTAAATTAGTTCAACCATTGTGGAAAGCAGTTTGGAGGTTCATCAAAATGCTCAAAACAGACCTACCTTTTGACCCAGGAATCCCACTCCTAGGAATTTACCCTAAGAATGCAGCAATCAAGTTTGAGAAAGACAGATGCACCCCTATGTTTATCGCAGCACTATTTACAATAGCCAAGAATTGGAAGCAACCTAAATGTCCATCGGTAGATGAATGGATAAAGAAGATGTGGTACATATACACAATGGAATACTACTCAGCCATAAGAAGTGGAAAAATCCAACCATTTGCAGCAACATGAATGGAGCTGGAGAGTATTATGCTCAGTGAAATAAGCCAAGAGGAGAAAGAGAAATACCAAATGATGTCACTCATCTGAGGAGTATAGGAACAAAGGAAAAACTGAAGGAACAAAACAGCAGTGAAGTTACAGAACCCAAAAATGGACTAACAGGTACCAAAGGGAAAGGAACTGGGGAGGATGGGTGGGCAGGGAGGGATAAGGGGGAGGAAGAAAAAGGGGGTTATTAAGATTAGCATGCATGGGGGGGAGGGAGCAAGGGGAGGGTGGGCTGCACAACACAGAGAGGACAAGTAGTGACTCTACAACATTTTGCTAAGCTGATGGACAGTAACCGTAATGTGGTTGTTAGGGGGGACCTGATATAGGGGAGAGCACAGTAAACATAGTATTCTTCATGTAAGTGTAGATTAAAAATTAAAAAAAAAAAAAAAAAAAGAAAGAAAGAAAGAAAGAAAGAAGGAAAAGGGGGATTACTCCTTAACAGGATAAAACTATTGGTAAATCAAAGATCAACGCATGCTTTAAATATCCTTAATGTTGATCACTTAAAGGGTGTCAGATGATCAGTAATGGAGGTACTCTTTCCTGATAATATTCCTTTCTCTTAATTTAAAAAAAAAAAAAAAAAAAAGCAGTTACTGTGTGCTGACCTCCAATGAGTTCTGCACAGTGGTATAGAGGGCATGTCAAAGTGTGGGCAAGGGGTCTGTTTGTTTCTATGCAGGAGATCAAGGCCTAGCTTGGATACCCAGAAAATGAACTAAGATACGATATGAGGAGGAGCTTCCGGCATCAGCACTCTCTGGAGGACTTGTGCCGGGGGATGATCATCAAAAAGCCTCCACAGGGATTCGGACGATGCTGCGGTTGTGGCTGCATCCAGCCCACCATCTCCTGGACTTGCCATAAGAATGAGGAGGGAGATGTCTAGGCTGGCATGTGCATACAGTGAGACAACGAATTTGACCGGATCTGTACTGTTGGAACTCAACCAGGAGTTGGGAGGGGTGCAAGTTGTAGCACTCCAAAATCTCATGACTATAGACTATCTATGGTTAAAAGAACATATGGGATGTGAACAGATCCCAGAAATGGGCTGCTTTAATTTGTCTGATGGTTCAAGTACAGTTGGACAATATCCATCATATCATAGATAAATTTTCACAAATGCCTAGGGTGCCTAAATGGTTTTCTTGGCTTCACTGGAGATGGATGGTAATTATAGATTTGCTTTGTTTATGTCACCGTATTCCTATTATGTTAATATATGTGTGCAAATTAGTTAGTAGTTTAAAACCTATACATACTTAAGGTACTATACAAGAAGATATGTCAAAGCAATAATCAATCCTCCCAAGTTTCCTTCGTATGCTACATCTATAGCTTTTCTTCTTCCTTCCTAATTACAACCCTTAAATAGAATTCGTGCCTCATATCGAATTTACTGAGTATCATAATTCCTCCAGGTGGTAAAGATACCTCGAGACAAGTGCTGGGCATAGAAGCCACAGGGCATAAATCTGCAAAGAAGTAAAAAGCTAACCTTTGCAAACAATATGGCTTCTCTCTCACTTACCAACTTTACATTTCCCTGTATGGCCCCGGAAGATGACTGGTTAGCCAGAGACGGGTAAGATTCCTCAAGGGAGGAACAACCTAAGACAGGCACAGTCGCAGGGGGGCCATCAGGTGAGAATTTGGGGATCAACAGAGGTGAGGCTCAGAACCTCACCCCCCCTGCTTTGAGAGAAATCTTCTGCATCCGTGGATGTCTTGATGCCCTTGTCTAGCCTGGATTAATACTTAGTCCATAGGCACACACCTGATCATCTGATCATCTACATTTGCCTTCTTACAGCACTAAACTATGTTTTCTACCTTTATCTTGCATCTACCTACCACTTCAGCATTTTATTAAAAATAAAAATAATAATAATAGTAGGAGAAATGGGGGATCAACATATAGATCAAGTACAAAAATCAAACGAATATTCATATTTGACCTGATTGTTTATAGGTCATATTGCATGATCAAAACCGAAAGTTTCTGTGATGACTGCCCTTGTACTGTTCACCATGTAAGAATTTATTCACTATGTAAGAATTCGTTCACCATGTAAGAACTTGTTCGTTATGCTTCAGAAGATTGGAGACTGACGAGAATTAGGCTTGAGATGGATTAATGATTGTACATTGAGCGTTGACCCCCCTATACTGAATTTTACTGTTGTTAACAACCATTTGATCAATAAATATGAGAGATGCCCTCTCAAAAAAAAAAAAAAAAACTGTAGGTCTCACCCCACAGGGCAAACAGCCAATTGCAGAAGAGAGCACGAGATTTCTATAGGTCTATCCCAGAGAGAAAGGGGGGAGAAAGAACTGAGCGTCGTATGCAGCAACTCCTTTCCAAATGGCCAGCACCTTCGGGAGACTTGAGCAAGGCAGCATGAGAGGCCAAAATGTGTCTCAAAGGACCAAGAAGTCCCCCACAATGTGTACACCAGGTTGGCTATATAATGGGAACTTACTTAGGCCAACTTAAAACAGGAGGCCTATTGAACAAAGGTCTTCAAGTTATTCCCAATGGTGCTCTGTCTGGCGTTGGAAGCCACAGCACACCTTGTCCTGGGAACCATCATTTGATCAGCCCCTCTTAGTTCTGAAATGCATTGTCCAGGAGGCATTGGAAGAGGACAAAGGGCGGAACATAGGCATCCTGGCACTGTCCCTTCTGGAGATCTCTAAAATGCAAAGCAGCTTGCTGGGGATGCATGGAATGAATTTGCATGAGGAGCCCAGGGCCCCAACACATGCAGACTTAACACCTGCTGTCAGAAATCTAAAGACTTGCAGACTGTCTGGCCATGGTGGAAATAGCATCAATTTTCCCAAGAGACAAAAATTTGGGAATACAAGGTAGATTACAGCAAGAAGGCTTTTATCTCTTATTTTAGTTATTTTTAAAACAACAGTTTTTCCCTAGAAGGTGATACATTTTCAACCACAAAAAAAGGAAGCCTAACAGTACAGTGATGCTTTGCCTAATAAAGTGTACGTATGTACATACAATAGTAAGTTGACAGTATCAAATCAGTGGTAATCACCATGGAACTGGGCTGTGAGTACACTGTGTCTTATAACAGGAGAATGTGGGATTCTAGGCCAATTAATAACATATATAAGGTTGTGACTAGAGCAAACACTTAGGCCATTGATTAAAACCAGAATTTTCAAGCCTAATAGCACACAAATAAGAAATGATCACACTGATTACAAATAATTGTTTCAAGTTAATTTTTAAAAAATTGCTTTCCTCATAATGAACAAGTGGGACTATATCAAGCTGAAAAGCTTCTGTACAGCAAAGGACACCATCAATAGAACAAAAAGGTATCCTACAGTATGGGAGAATATATTCATAAATGACAGATCCGATAAAGGGTTGACATCCAAAACATATAAAGAGCTCACGCACCTCAACAAACAAAAAGCAAATAAGCCAATTAAAAAATGGGCAGAGGAGCTGAACAGACAGTTCTCCAAAGAAGAAATTCAGATGGCCAACAGACACATGAAAAGATGCTCCACATTGCTAGTCATGAGAGAAATGCAAATTAAAACCACAATGAGATATCACCTCACACCACTAAGGATGGCCAAACATCCAAAAGACAAACAACAACAAATGTTGGTGAGGTTGTGGAGAAAGGGGAACCCTCCTACAGTGCTGGTGGGAATGCAAATTAGTTCAACCATTTTGGGAAGCAGTATGGAGGTTCCTCAAAATGCTCAAAATAGAAATACCATTTGACCCAGGAATTCTACTTCTAGGAATTTACCCTAAGAATACAGCAGCCCAGTTTGAAAAAGACAGATGTACCCCTATGTTTATCACAGCACTATTTACAATAGCCAAGAAATGGAAGCAACCTAAGTGTCCATCAGTAGATGAATGGATAAAGAAGATGTCATACATATACACAATGGAATATTATTCAGTCATAAGAAGAAAACAAATCCTACCATTTGCAAGAACATGGATGGAGCTAGAGGGTATTATGCTCAGTGAAATAAGCCAGGCGGAGAAAGACAAGTACCAAATGATTTCACTCATATGTAGAGTATAAGAACAAAGGAAAACTGAAGGAACAAAACAGCAGCAGAATCACAGAACCCAAGAATGGACTAACAGTTACTAAAGGGAAAGGGACTGGGGAGGATGGATTGGGAAGGGAGGGATAAGGGGGGTGGGGAAAGAAAGGGGACCTTACAATTAGCATGTTTAATGGGGGGGTAGGCATGGGGAGGGCTGTGCAACACAGAGAAGACAAGTAGTGATTTTACAGCATCTTACTACGCTGATGGACAGTGACTGTAATGGGGTTTGCTGGGGGGACTTGGTGAAGGGCGGAGCCTAGTAAACATAATGTTCCCCATGTAATTGTAGATTAATGATACCAAAAAAAAAAATTACTTTGCTCTCTTCATGGAAACAGCCTACCATGTATTCTATATGTACATCAAGCTCATAGAGTTTTAGAGTTAAACAGATCTTAGAAGTCTTCAAGTTATTTATTTAGTTAAGGAGATATTCTGTACTTTACAGATACATCTGTATCACTTTACAGATGAGTGACTTACCTAAGGTCAAATTATTGCATGGACAAAACCAAACCAGTCTCTTGTTTCCTAGTTCATACCTTAAAATGCACATTTAAAAATATCTCCTAATTCTGTATTTTCTCTATTTCAGAATGGCTTTCCAACCACCAAATCTAAATTAAAGCATGTTTCTGCATGGACAGGAACCATAGAATGCAATCAGTAAGGGTTGCAAGTTGTTGGCAAAACCTGGCACTTCCTGGGAACAGAAAGAACTACAGTGAGGTGTGGAGGATTCTGGTGTAGCTAACTGGTCCCTGCAAGGGGCCCCAGCAATGTGCTCACATGGTCTTACATTTACATACAATTTTCAAAAGTAAGATATTTTAACTACAGTTGGTTCAGACAGCTGTCCCTTTCCACTTCAACTTCCTATCTGTCATATTTCCCTCATGGTAAGGACATTAGAGTGGCTGCAGACAGTTTGGGGACCCTGCAAAGGAGAAATTGAGTAGAAAAATGTGTTAGCTGCAGTTTGAAAGTTGTTTTGGGAAGTTTTAGTAAAATGAGCGTGCAGTGACAGACGTCATTTGACTTCCTATCACTCATTAAAGAACTGAAAGAAAATTTTTTCTAGTTTTATTGATGTAATACTGACAAATGAAATTGCATAAACAAACATAAGGTATATAGTGAATGATTCGATATACAAATAAATCTTAAAATGAGTACCATCATAAAGTTACTAAACACATCCATTACCTGATGTAGTTACCATTTAAAGAAAATTCAGATAAAAAATTAGTGGAATGTGAAATGAAAGTGGTTACTATGAAGAATGAAATCAGTAGAAATTAGTCTGACATCTAGAAGCATATTATGAAAAAAATTTTCAGATCATACCAAAAGCAGTAATTCATCAAGGGGAAGTGGTAAATTTCACATAGAGGTGAAAAATAGGTTTTTGGATTGTTTGACAATTCCATTAATGAAAGGAGTGAAAATATATTTAATTGGAAAAATGTTTAAATTTCTTGCTAACTTGACATGAAACACTTTCATCTAAAAAGATAACAGAAATCTAAATATACCACTACAAGGAGGTCATCAAGCCAAGATGGCTAATACATGTTAACAGTTCAAACAGTACTCACTATTAAATACTCTATAAGAAAACTAGAAATTCAGCCATAAGAAAGAAACAAATCCTACCATTTGCAACAACATGGATGGAGCTGGAGGATATTATGCTCAGTGAAATAAGCCAGGAGGAGAAAGACAAGTACCAAATGATTTCCCACATTTGTAGAGTATAAGAACAAAGCAAAACTGAAGGAACAAAACCGCAACAGACTCACAGACTCCAAGTAGGGACTAGCGGTCACCAAAGGTTAGGGGTGGGTGGGGAGGGAGGTAGAAGGGGATTGAGGGGTATCATGATTGGCACACATGGTTTGGGGGAGATCATAGAGAGAACAGTGTAGCACAGAGAAGACAAGTAGTGACTCTGTGGTATCTTACTGCACTGATGGGCAGTGACTGCAATGGAGTATGGGGTGGGGGGACACGATAATATGGGTGAATGCAATAACCAAATTGTTTTTTCATGTGAAACCTTCATAAGAGTGTATATCAATAATACCTTAAAAAAAAAAAAAAAGATCTAGAGGTAAGAAAAAAAAAAACTAGAAAATGTCCTGACAACTTTAACCCATGCATAGAGTTTTACCCAGATGTGACCACAAACCTCAATATGAACACAATTTTCAAATGAATGCTGAGGGAAATTTTTCTCAGCTATCAATAATAAACAAATTATAATGAACCACGATCACGGAAAATCTGAATTACCTTTCCATTCTAACCATAGAAAATATTACAAAATCGTTTTTTTATGAAGAGAAATAATTTTTTAAATGTAGGGAAAAAGAATGTTAGAGAGGTGTGTGCGACAGTTAAGTAATAAAAAATATTTTTCTGGATTGTGCAGTGTTTGTGACGGTGGTCAGTTTTTAAAAATCTTTTCTCATTTTAAAATGGATACTCTCTTCCCTACCTAATTTTGTATTATTTCATCTTAAAGAGGACCCCCAAGATTGAATAAACTGCAAGTCCCACAAAGCCAGGACCTGACCCTGGATGTAAGTTAAAATGGGAATGTATTTTTGTAATAAGAAGAAACCGGGCCTCTTTTTGCAGTCTTTGCGGGGCACTCAATCTACAGTTAACCAGGGTGGTCACTGGACCTTGGGTTGTACCAAGGCTTGACCAGCAGGTGGCAGTGGGGTAGAGCAATTCCAGATAATAGCCCCAGTTGCCATAAAAAATAGCTGCAAGACAGGTTATTTTTGCATACTTCCTAGTACCACATGCTTTTCTTTAGTGCTTTGGAATATTTTAGAGGAGTAGTATTTTAAAAAAGCTATGAAGCTAAAAATAGCTTCCCAAACCAGTTAAAATATGCCAAAAGTCATATATTTAATAGCATGTAGACCCTCTCACTCATATTATAATTATTTGGTTATACCATTATAAGCACCGTTCTTCAGAGTTTTACTACACCAAAACCAGTTTCTCCTAAGAACTTGCTTCTTCTTTAGTACCCTTTAGGAGAAGCCATTGTTTCTCCATTTAAGAACAGCCTCTGCTCATCTTGAAAAGCAAATACGAATTTGCAGGGTCTGTTCCCTGCAAAACTGAAAGAACTTCATTTTGATGAAAAACAGCCAAAACAGTCATAGCAGCCACATGAGCCAGGGGCAGGTAAACAAATCATAATCAGTTAAATCCATGGATCCTTTCCAACCCTGATGCCCAAGATCCTTGGCATAACAATTCACAGCAATAGCTAATACTTCCAAGGGTCTGGCATTGTTACGCGTATTGTTTTATCAAGTTGAATAATGCTCACAACAATCCCACCAGGTGGCACTATTGTTACTCTTGTCAGATGAGAAAACTGGGCCACAGAGAGGTTAAATAACTTGCCTTAAGTCACACAGAGCTGGGCTTTGAGTCTAGACAGCCTGGCTCACAAATGGAGGCACTTAGCCACCTGCTATTGCCTTTTGCTACATGTTCAGTCCTATTTTTGTTCCTTCTGAAGACACCATCATTATAAAACAATCATCAGGATCTACTCCGAGAACAATGATATTGTGATATTCCTCTCTTTTAACAGTGATGTAAAGAATGCCGCTACTAAATCTAATTCTCTCCTGCAATGTTAAGGAAGCTGCCCTGGCCAAGCATGGAAGAGAGACCTCTACTTCACCCCCTTGAGTTGTGCAGGACTGACTAGGGCAGCTGCCAGCTCTCAAACTTCACACGGTATCTCACTGAGATTCCTCTCTATGAGGAGCGCCTCTCAGATGGTCCTGAGTCTCTCCTTCCGCTGTTGTGGAACTCGGAAAGGAAGAAATAGACTCTACTCACAGGCCCTGCCGCCGAGCCATCCGCTCCCTCCTCAGTCTTCACCTGAGTCTGTCCTGTCCGCTCCGGGTGAGGTCACCAAGAACCTTCAGTCAGCCAAATCCACCTCTCCTAGTCTCTTCCCTTGGTGCCCTTCTCCCATGGGGTCTACTTCTACCTCTCTGCCCTTTCTTCCTGAGCCTCATTTGCTGACTCCCCCTTCTCTCCTCTCCCCTCCCTTTTCTCCCCTCCCCTCCCCTCCCTTCTTCTCCTTTCCATCTTCTCTCGGTTTACCCCTCTTCCTGGCCCTCTTATCCTTCTGGCCCCAACTGTCTCTTAGAGACTGACGATTTCCAACACTTTCTTATTCCAGCCGCTCTCCCCTGCTCACATCTCATATTTCTGCATCCATATCATACATCTTTCTTTGGACGTCTCTGCTCAAACTGTCCAAAATACTATCTTCCATCACTGTGTTCCTTTTCTTATAGCCCTATCTCAGCCAATGGCATCATCCTTTAGTGCAGCGAGGAATCCCCTCCCCTCCCCTCCCTCAAATCCCTGGTCCCTAAGTGCCCTGGCTGTGCCTCTGAGACGTTTCCACGCCTCGTCCCTCAGTCTCTGTTCCCCCGGCACAGCCCTGCTCCCTCTCATGTGCGTCCTCGTCAGCTCTGTGCAGCAGCCTTTCCTAACTTGCCTGCCCTCGCCAGGGCCCCCATTTCCAGCTTCCACCCCACCAGCTTATCTTCCTAAAATAAAGACTGACAACATCACTCTCCTACTTTACAGTCTTTAGTGGCTTCTCACTAGGAACAGTGTGTGTGCTTTGGAATGTCATTTAGGGACAGCTGTGGCCCCATCCCAACCTGTTTCTAAGCTCACCTCTGGCTACAGTGCCCACTCTATTCCCTCACTAGACACACTACAGTTGAGCCACATGTGGGCACTTTAGCCACACCGCTGGACTTGGTGAAGAACACATTGTCAGGCAGACAGCCTGGGTCAGTATCTAACCCTACCACTCCTACCTACGTCTCTTTAAAAATATTACTTAGTCTTTCTGCACCTGTTTCTTTATCTACAAAATAGCTTTAATGATTCTTTCCTAATAAGGATGCCTATTCGCTGAACAAATATTTATAGAGCATCTACTGTGTACCAAATGCTGTGCTTAGAACTCAATAAATATTAATTCCTTTTCTCTTCTTACTTCCTCCTCCTTACCTACTTCCTCCTCACCTTTGTTAACAGGATTCTTTCTACTTGAGCAGACGCCTACCACCACCCCACCAAATCCTTCAAGGGCAGTAGTTCTTTGAGACATTAATGAATGTCACAAATAATTGGTGAAGGAATGCCGTGCCTTGCCTTGAGGGTAGGGGGAGTACTTGGAACCAGTATTATACAGTGTATTTTGTTAGCTTTCTAAGAGAATCTTTCCTCCTCTAGGCTCCTCTTTGGAAGTAGAAATGGTGTCTTATGTATCTTTGCTTCTTGTGCCTCTAAATATGAACATAAATATATTTAAGATGAAAAACTACAGTGTTTTCTGTTGCTACCAAGACTTCATGATTCTTAGCATGATTCTCTAGAAATTAATTGTAAATATGCACTGTGTTGAAGTGTCCTAAATATTTTCAAACTGCCTTTCATATTGTGCTGAATAACTTTCTGCCTTGATTACACACAACAAAACCTTGTCCATTTAACTTATGAAGTGCTAGAGGAAAAAGGCTTTGAATGAATGATGTTTGGATTTTCTAATATTGGTATTAGAAAACAGTTGATTAGTTAGCGAGAAAACAGCCATTGCTAATGTGTAGTATTTTGAATATAGTTTTGAATTAATGATATTTGATTATTCTTGCTTCTGCTAATATTACACACATTTGATTATTTGGTGTTTTGTCTGTTTTGCCAATATCTCGCCAGAGTGTAAATGTTCAAAAAGGCAGGGATCTTGTCTATTTTGTTCACTGTTCTGCCTCTAGAGTCTGAAAGAATGTTTAATATTTGTTGACTAGATGACGAATAAATGAATGTAATTACATTTTGATTTTTAATAGAATGTAGATTAAAATGTAAAATGTGCACTACTCAATATATTTAAGAAGTTGAATTATAACCTAGATCATCAATATTTGTAGATAACACCTCAAGATTTCATGTCTTAATGTCTGAGTTTCTAGCCCACATCCTACAGGTGAACCTTCTCCACACTCCTTTAGACCCAAATTCCTCCCCATTCCTTTCTTCTTTCCTTTACGTTGAAATTTAGGCCCTCTTGACTTCTCTTTTATTTCAAAGTTAACTCACATTAAGTTTACTCATGGTTCCCTTTCCATGCCTCACAGTTTCACTTCTGCACATTCCCTCTTTTCCCAGATTTCTCTTTGCAACTCTCTGTGCCTGCATCCTATTCATCCATCACAGGTAATCACAGAAACCAATTTCTCCATGAAGCCTTCTTGGACTTCTCCAGCCAAAGTAACCCATCCCTCATCTGACTGTTCCCAGTGCTGTGTGTACACTTCACATCTAACAGAAATAAGGCCCACCTTGTGCAAAGCATTGACGTGTTGGGAAGGTTAACAGAACATGGTTCTAGTCCTTGAGGAGTTTACTAGCTAGAAACTGCAGCCCAGTGAACAGCTAGGAAGCACTGTTATGAAGATGTTAGATCTCTGCTGAGAATACAAACTACCTGAAGCAGGTCTTTGATGTTCTCATCTGTAATCCCACAGAGCATGTTGTACAGTTCCTGAATAAGTACATGTTTCTAGATTATTTAAGAAAATTCTGGATTTCTACACAAAAAGTGCTTGCCTGCCCTTCATACAACATTGTCCAGAGAAGAAGTCCTCCACACTTTTCCCCAGAATAAGGTAAGTTTCCTTATGACCAGTCAGCAGAGACAAACGAGAAAAGCTGTGACTAAAAAAAGATTGTTCCTTCATGTTTTTTAAAATTAGCCTGCTAAAAGTGGAGACTGGAGCAGAAAAAGGGAAAGAGGTGAAGGAGAATATAGTTAAGATGTGCTAAGACCAGAGAACCCTGAGCAGGCAGATGGTTATATTCCATAAGAAAGAAAGAGGGAGGGAGGGGAGGAGGAGGGAAGCAGAGGGAGAGAGACTGAGAGGGAGAAGGGAGGAGCCACCTTCTTTCTGGAAGAATGCGACGTTGCTATGCCCCTCAGAAGCTAATGAAAAGTAGTTGTTTTTTTAAGGAGGAAGATAAGTGTTTTTTTTTAACATGGTTTCCTAATGTATGCTACAGTATGACCAAACCTAAAAACACACTAAATGGCAGAAGCCAGTCACAAAAGGCCACATATTGTATGATTCCATGTACATGACAAATCTAAAATAGGCAAATCCTTAGAGACAGAAAGCAGATTAGTGATTGCAGGGTCTGCGGGGAGGAGGATATGGGCAGTGACCACAGATGGATCTGGAGTTTCTTTTTGGGGTAATGAATTATTCTGGAATAAGTGTTGGTTGTTGTGCTATTTTGTGGGTATACATTAAAAAACCACTGAACTGTACATTTTTTAAATGTGAATTTTATGATATGTAAATTATATCTCAATAAAGCTATGCTTTCAAATAACTGTCCCTGACAATAGGAACTTTAATGTCCAGGCAGAGGGCTCTCTCCAGCCAAGGCCCTTGCCACCCTCCCCTTCATCAAACCCCCAAACAGCAGGAATTATTCAGCCATTGTAATGTGAACTCTTAAATCTAAAATTAGAGAGGTTTTTTCTTTTTACTTGAGAAACCATCCTTAATAAAGAGATTCATGCAAGTCTCTGTTTTTAATTGAGCTATTTAGTGATTTGTTAGGTGGTCTTTAAGAAAAAGAATTTTGTATAGGTATAACTTCTCACATTTACAACCTAATTAGATAATGAAGACTGCATTACCACTGTCCAGTGGTAAATAGTACAAGAGTTAACTAGTACAGGAGAGAATTAAAATGTTTCTGTTAGTAAAGAGGCTATTTCTAACAACTTTATTATCCATCCAAAATATCGGGTACAACCTAAAGTTCCAACATTAAGAATGATTAAATTGCAGTGCACATTTCCAAATGAAAAAAAAAAGGTTTTTGAGGGGATATAGAATAATATGGGAAGATGCTCATGATATTTTCATAAGTGGTCAAAGAAGACACAAAATGGTTTATAAATCATGATTTTATCAATGATCTCATGTGACTGTTCCTTCGACCTACCTCCCCTACCGACAAATCCATTCTAACAGGACCTTAACATTGGCCTCCCCAGAGCAAAAAAGGCCTTGCCTGATATTTTGGGATTTCTCTGTCCTCATATGTTTTCTCCATTTTGCTCCTTAAGGTCTAAAATCCCTTTAACTGGAATAGAGCTTTTCATGCACAGTAAAGATAAAAGGCTAAAATGTTGGGTGAGCTAAATACTATAAACTTGTTACACCACAGGTCAAAGATGTCATCATCTAGCTGACGGCACAGAAGCCAGGAGTCTTCCTCTAATCTCTGGTCCTTCTGGTCTAGGGTTTCTCAGACTTCAGTCACTCACATGCCATCTTCAGGATTTTTGCTTATCCACCCATTCAATTCTTAATTTTTCCTTTAAATTAATTCACTTTTGTTCTTAAATATATTTTAAGACAAATGTTATATTATACAGTAGTTTTTAAATTCAGAGTTGAGTATAACAATTAACCTTTTAAAAAGTGTCCATGTACCTGGGGGTCACGTAGGAAACACACAGCAATCCAGAAAGGCAGAGGGACCGTGCCTGGGCAATGGGGCTCGGTCAGTTCTCATTAGCTGAGTGAGAGTTAATGCCTAAAGCGAGGGTCAGCCTAGCACAGCCCACCTGAAACTGTCCTGTGTGCCACCAGTATGCACTCACTGTACTTTGGACACTCTGCTTCAATCTGTGCTACATTTATTTGCAAATTTACTCTTCCTGAAATATAAACCTGATGTTACTTTCAGATCAAAAATTTCCAGTGGCCACTGCCTCACACACCTTCAGCAAAAAGTCCAAACTCTTTCACCAGACATTCAAAGCTTCTGTAATATGGCTACAGCCTAACTTTAATGTGTTCACTTCATGGATAATATTTATTGAACACCTATGATGTGTCTTTCCAGCTTTATCTTTCACAACTACCTTTAATGGATTAAAAAAAAGTACCACTTTAACATATCTTGAACCCCAGTTACACTTAAACCCCAGCATATGTCCTGCTCCTTCCCATCTCTGTTCCTTTCTCATTGTATCCATTCCTACCTGCTGCAATGCCCTTCCATCTGTCAAAACTCTTCACAGCTTCAGAACCCAGTTCAAATGCTTTCTCCTCCGTGAAGCCATCCCATATCGTTCTGAACCAGAAAGTCTCTCCCTCCTCTTCTCTCCCATAGTCTTTGGCCATCTACAGAGTATGCAAGTCTATCAGAGCTACATGCGGGCTAACTTCACTCTCTTACAGAAGGTGTACACTCCCAAAGCAGTCTTGCCTGACCAACCTCCCCTCCCCTACCAATGGCCAGCCCAATACCTTGCATCATTTAATAATGTTTTTTAACTTAGCTTCATATGAAAACTGTCCCCTCGCAATATCCCTACCTATTCCACAACATCTCAAGTTTTAAAAATGTAAATTAGCCATAGGACACATACTTATTCAGTTGTCACTTGTCCAGAGATACCTATTTAGGAAAGCTTTCCAAAACTTTGCACCAACTTTGCAGGACACCATGTTGTCTTCCACTGGTTCACATTTCATAACTGAGATGGAATGTTTCCAAAGACAATGAAAGGAAAATGTGGAGAATCAAAAGATCCATAAATCTTACCTGTGCCAACTATTGCAACCGGCAGGCCATGTAAAAGATGCGGAGAGGGAAAATCCCTTGTGAGTCAGCCATGGTGCCCATGGAAACCAGGGATAAACACTTCCAGGTGCTTGGCCATCAAGACACTACCCCATCATTCTCTCTTAATTTCTGATCTAGCTGGAAAGGCCATAAAGTGCTTTGTAAATTGATTTCGTGAGCTTTCAGCCATGTTAAAGTTTTACTCTTTGTATTTTCTCTTCCCAGTTAAAAACCATAAAACTGAGCTCTAATTAGGCCCAATGAAGTGGCATGACATTTATTCAGAACTTCCTAAATGCACACCTGCCTCATAGTGGGGAAAAAACACAAAATTCATAGGGAGAAAAACATGAACAAAACCACTGACCCCTAAAGTGTCCAGCACTTTCTAGTTCATGTCTTTGAATCTCCGGTAGGGAAACTGCTCTGTGTTTCATGTCCCCTCAGCATTCTCCTGCTTTGATTCCTATTGCCGCCATCAACCCTAGGAGCTCCTGAGGTCTGCTTGCACCTCCTTCAAGGACCTGGTTTGTGCATATCCAAGAAACATTTCCTTACTTCTCAGCACAGTTGAGACAAGATAAAATTTTCAAGACTTTACAAAACTCCAAAGGGCACAAGGAAAGTGGCCAGGAAACACAAGAACAGTCTTGGTTCAGCAGTTCTCAAACAGGAGACGTTCGCCAATGTCTGGAGACACTTTTTACTGTCATAACTGGGGAGCTGCTATGGCATCTCATGAGTAGAGCGTTTCATCCCTCTGCCCCAGCACCTGCAGCACAGAGCTGCCAACTCTCCTATCATGCCCATGACATCCCCTCGGCCACAAGGAATCATTCAGACCAAGTGTCAGTAGTGGTGAAGTTGAGAAGCTCTGGTCACAAGTTAAGAGCCAAAAGGAAAAAGAGGCCCCTGCTCTTTTTTGTAGTCAAAGTAGAGCTGTCTTAGATGACAGTCAGAATAAGATTAGGACTAGGACTACGAGAAAGAGTGGCCACTTGGAGGGTATCATGGACAGGCCTCCGTTTCACAATCTCTCCTTGTCATCTTGACATCTCTGTGGTCAAGTCCAAGAGGAACAAAGATCCCCATCTGTTATCCCCCTTACACTTCTCCCAACAAATTCTGGGATAGAGGCCTCTTGCCTAGTTGATGACATAATGAATTTTCTCCCCACTCAGGTACAACCTTACTCCTTACACCCCTTACACACAGGACTGTGTGTGGCTCTACCCTTAGAGCTAACAGCATAAACACACATTATGCAAAACAATCATCATAGCACGGACATAACACCAACACTCCATATATGGCCCCCAAGGAAGTAATCCAGGTGTAAGTAACATCACACAATAACAGTTCTAGCCGCAGACGAACGGCGGCCCAAATAGCATGGATATGAAGTCATTCAGTCAGAAAGTCCTGGTGCCAGCACACTGAGCAAGATAAATATGAGCTATAAAATGAATCAATAAGTTGGCAATTATAGTTAACTATGTGTCAGATACAAAGCTGTCTGCTTTAGATACATGATTTCAAATGATTATAACAATCATCCTATGAGTTCTGCACTTTAAAGTAGAGAAAATAGGATCAGAGAGGTCAGATAACTTTCTTAATAGTCATGCTTTTCTTAAGTTGAAGAGACAAGATTCAAATCCAAATCTGTCTGAGGCCATACCCCAAGCTCATAACCCCTCTTAGGATACACTAGGAGTCATTGTTAGAGCCCAGGCCCATATTCTCTTCTGTCCCCTGTCTGGTTAGCAACACAATTCTGAATCCCTTCAGTGGCAACAATAGGAAGGAAAGTGAGAGTGGGAGAGGGGTGCTGATTTGGGCTTCTTGCTTCTCCTGTAAATTCATTGGTTCAGTTGCATTGAGGAAGCATCTGGTTTTTGCACCTGAGGTTAAATCCAGAGGAAGAGATCTCAGACCTTCTCCCACATGTACCTACATTGCCATCCTGCTACTAGCAAAGGCATAGTGCTCAGCTGGAAGAACCGAAGATAAGAAATTAAAATGCCTTTAAATGTTGGCCAGACTCAGACAAGAGAAAAGGAAAGGATAGAACTGAAGCAGCCAGAAAATAAATTTGTTCAATGTAATCCAGGAGGGAATTGCAAAAGTCTATCTTCACAAATGTTATAAAAAGGGTCCCACATGATTATCTGTGACATGGAGCATGGAGGCCACCAGTCTGCAGCCTGGTCTAAATTCCAACATTTCCACGTTCGGAAACGGTTAATCTTGTAATCTGGACACACCTAAGAGGCAATTGCTCCCTTTAATTGGTTAAATGCTTCTTTAACCCTAGAGAAGATTAGCATTAAATAGAAATGAAGAAGCAAACCAAACTGTAGAATTAATAGTTTTATATTAACTTCAGGAATCAGTTTCCTAAGCATAAGGCCAATAGACAGCTGTTACTGCAAAGGTTATTTAAAGGGTTAAGAAATACGGCTGATTAGGAAATCTGATTAGTCTTGTGACTTCAGTTTGAAATGTTTAGTGGGTTTTTGACTTGTACTTTAAGCTGAAAAGCAAAAGAAACCTTGAAGAAATATTTATCCAGTGTTGAAATAGTTAAGAGAACAAAAAGACAACTATATTTATAAATTTAACTTATTGAATGTGTGAATTACCTAAGTGCATAGAAAGGTTTTGCTTGTTAAGTCGTGTCAGGCACTTAAAGCACTTAAGAAAATAAATATATTATGTATATAAATCCAGTTTAAAATGTTTAAAGAATTTAATTAAGTTCGTTAAATAGGACCAATGTTTGGGGGAATTCAATCTGTCCAAATTGAGTTAATCTAACATTCATCTGAGAGCAATTAAAGTTGAACTTGTTTTATTAGTACAACAAATTAAGATTCAAAAATAGACTTTGTGCTTTTCTTCCCAGAATTAAGGACACATAGTCCACAAAGTTGCCTTCATATCAGTATTTTCATCTGGAAATTTTCTTTAAATATCAAAGATAATTAGGTTACTTTTGGAAAATGTCAGAAAGGAAGAAACTTTGGCCTCTGAGTCACTTTGGATTCTAGTATCCAACTGTCATATCTTTTCTTTTATGTACTGTATACCAGCAAAATTAGTTATAATATTAATCTCTGAGGAGTAAATCTTATTCTCTCAATGACTAGCAAAATTAGTGGTATATTTCCAGGGTGAGAGTTGGGAATTATTCCTTGATAGATCCAATTAAAAAGTCTTCAGGAAACATGTGAGCCTCCTTTTACATAATTTGATAAATGTTAACCTAGCTACAGTGGGTTTATTTTAAATGGAGGCTATCTGTATAATGTAACTGTCTAAGTAAACTTGAGAAACAAAAAGCATTTAAATCCTTTTTACTGATAGCTTCCTTTTTTAGGAACATACTAATCCCAACCGCAGTGGTTCGTCAGGAATGGGGCATACGCTCACTGAACTAGTCATTCCTGACACAGGATTCAGGAAAGGGCAGTTTTGGGATACAAGCAATTTTGGAATGACTATTATTAAGGAACGAAAAAAAATGTTCTCCGGGTAGTCAGAATGAGTCAGACTCCAAAAGTATCACATGATTTATATAATGTGCCAGCCTTGGCTTGCTCAGGAGGTAAAGTCCTTGAGGACTTACATACTCATGTAAAAACTAATGCAAAAAAGTACAGAACATCACTGTTATTTAAAAGCAAGAATTTGAGATTATGGTGGGGGAAAGCCATTCAGTGATCAGGGCAGACTTACGTGGTATATACAGAAGGAATTCTACTCTGCATGTGCAGGCCCTTCAGTGGTGGTGCTGAGCATCTGTCATGCAGAGAGCATCTGCCTCAGGGACTACACAAGTTACAAAGTAATAAATAATAGAAATACATATGTTGGTGTCACATGGACATAGTTATTCCTGCCTAGGTGCCAACATTAGATTGAAAACCATTAAAATTTATTAGAACCAATACCCAAGGAAAAAAGTGAAAACCTTCTCAGAGAATTGGCTGTATAAATAGACTTTAACACCAGCCAGGCAGACTGCCCATACTCTCACATTTTCAAAGAACAGTTAATTCCAGTGCAATATAAATTGATCTAAAATATAAAAAAAATTACCAAATTATTTTATGAAGCTAGCATATCTGATAGCAAACTGTGACACAACTAGCACAAAAAGAGAAAAATACAAAAATAAGATTTCTTCCAGAGAGCCTTTTGGCATTACTTAGCCAAATTAAGTGTATTATGTGCCCTCTACTCAGAAATTAACTGCTGAGTATATATATCCTGGGGGTTCCTGAGGGAAATGTACATGGCAGGTCACTGGGACATGGTGGTGCTAGGGAGATAGAGTCCTGGGCATATATCACAGGGAGAGTGAATGAGTAAACTGTGTGGGCACACCTTGGAGTATTTTGCAGCAAGTAGAAGCAATAAGTTGGACCTGCTTATAGCAGCATGTATTGATCTAAAAACATGGTGCTTAGTGAAAAATGCAGAAAATAGAACAATACAATATGAAAAATTATTATCTTTCACTTAAATGAAAAATACATTACATAAAACAACAATATACGTTTTCCAAAAACACATTCAAATAGAAATACGCACATTAAGAGGGTTGTTTACTGGGGACAAAGACTGGGATATAGAATAAAGGAAATGCACAAATGCAGGGCCACATTCTGATTTCCATAGGCCCTTAGGGTCCTTTTGTATTTGTGGGCTCTTTTGTCCATAAAAAACCATTCAAAATCACATTTTACAACTGTGTTAGTATAAAGATGGATATATTAATATTACAAATAAAAAACATCTTCTTTGACCTAAACATAATTTTACATCTGATTTTAAAGCAATTAAAACATTTTTGTAGACCCCTAAAAGTACCATGAGCCCCAAAACACTGTATTTACTGTGCCCCATGTTAAATCAGCTCCAGATAAAGGAAAGGATGAAGTAGACAGGAACCTTGCATGAACCAGGAATAATCATGGCTACAAACTGATGACTGTGATTCATACAGTCCTCTGCATCTGAGATCCAAAAACCCTTCCAGGAAGAGCAGCGCCTTAGGTGTGCTGGAGAACTCTGGTGCCCTGGGTATTATAAGGCTTAAGGAAAAAAGGAAGTTTCCCACCAACAGTGCTCCATTTGGGAAATGCTGAGTTAAACAAAATTAAGAAGATTTTTGTTATCATATGATCAGTCAGAACCTTTACAATACACTATAATATAAATCGTAAATCTCCAAGGGAGTGAGCACAGGAATTGGTATATAGAATTTCCCAGTGATTGGGCAATAGAATCCTGTGGTGGAGAAGTCGGCGGTAGAGGCAATGAAAGCAGGAAATTCTCTAGGAAGCTTGGCCCAGGGTAGTAACTGTCCCTGATTCAGGCAGGTAAACTCACTCACTGGAGTCTCACCCTGACTAGGGTCTGTCCTGCTCACTCCAGCAGAGCTGGGCTCCCACTTGCTAGAGGGGGAAGATGTGGATCATTTAGCCTGCAGGTTGCAAGGACAGCCCTGGGAGCACTGTGGCCATGCTGAGCACAAGGGCAAGGCTGCAACGCAACTTGACTTATAACTTCTGAATATTGAGACATGTGATGCACAAGCTTTGATCCATGCTATTGCCATGGGCCCCTCAAATATTAGGTGCAGTCCTGAACTGATGTTCCTCTAAGAAGGATGATCCTATTGTGCCATGCCAAAATTGGCTTTGCATAATCAAAACCACAATCATTCAGACTCTCAAGACCCCTTTCCCAGGATGCCTAGGCAGGCCAGGTGTGGGTATCCACTACCTCACAAACTCAGAACAATCACAGGTCTGAGTCCTCCACCATAGAAGCTCCTCCCTGCTTTCAGGGGAATGCATGCACACACACATACACACACATATACACAGATACACAAGACACACAATACAGAGAAATACACACAGAGAGACACATATAGACACACAGACTCACACAGATATGTTTACACAGACACACATGGAGACACACATACATACACATATACATATACACATACATAAATACAAAGACATGCATGCACACACACATACCTGCACACAGACACACATGCAGACACAGCCAGGTTATAGTTATGAATCTAATCTTTGGGAAAATCCAAGGTCTTAGTTGAGTTATGACATTCTAGAGTTTGCATCAAGGAATCAGAATCTCCCTAAATATTCTTCCCTGAGGCACTGGGTTGATTATTCTCCATTTGCCCCCTCAAGTCCATTCCCTGCCCCTTTCAGCCATGTTCTGTGTCCCATTAGGCTGGCCCTTAGGGACTTCTGGATGGGGCTTCCCTGTCCAACCAGCCTGCAGGCTTTGGGAGGAATGTACTAGAGGAGATGAAGGGGGAGAGGATGCTCAATTATCAGCCCTGCCAAGGAGGAATCCTGGTGTGCTGCTATCACTGTGAAAGCATTTTTATATCCATACTCAGAAAAGTATTACACTGAGGAATAGTTCTTTATGTAACAAGCTGACTTCAGGGAAGACTGGACCCCTACTTCTACCCATTTATGAACCCTAATGAAAAGAGAATTATCCGATTGAGCTTAGAACAACTTAGCCTAAACTGGGTTCTTGGTATTCCACACATGGTTTTATTTGAGACTGAATAACCCAGTGTTTGAAATGTACCAGCAAAAGGCCATGATATGATCATCTTGTTGAGACCATAGAGCCAGACCATTCTCTTCTGTGTAGTCTCTCCAGTGGGAATGAACATCTGCAACCCCCAATCATTTATACAGTAGACTGATTATCAAAAGCAAACAGGCCAAAAACAGAAGTGGGGAAGAAACTCCCCTTTCTCTCCTTTCTCTCTAGGGATGGGGGAAAGTTGGCACTAACCCTGAAGCACTTAGAACCTTCCAGTAGGGACTGAGCTTCCCCAACCTGATTAAGAGAGACCTGGGGTTAAACAAGGAGCCCAAGTACTGTTAGGGACACTGAGTACTGGTCTGGTTTTCTCTGCTCTATTGTATACCCTTTCATTATCATCAACTCTTCAGCAAACTATCCTTAAAATAGAGACATAGGGAACAAAGAGATAGGAGTGTAAGCAGTGTCCCCTCACCTGTGCAGAGTGGTGGAAACAGCATCAGGGAGCGGAAGACCACCTCAGCCAATAGAGAAGAATCCCATGTGGCTCAGCCGCAGACACGGCCACAGAAAGAGGAACATATAGGGAGACACGGGACGTCCATCCTCAGGATGGCTTGGAAATCACTGAGGGTGCAGTGTAATCACCTATAAGAGCAATTTGAGTTACAGGTAGGGTAGATCAATTCAAATAAATGGAAGAGAGAGACATGTTGGTTATACCTAATCTTGAGATACTCATTCAATTTTAGGAATTCAACTTCAAAAACATCACTCTAAATCATATACAATGATCCTTCATCCAAAGCTCATATAGTACAATTCTGAAACAGGTGGGTAGTCACTTAAAAATTCTGTCCCTACATTTGAAAAATGAAACAATTTTATACTCCCAAAAGCCAACTTGACCTGAAGCTATAAAAAGGAAACAATTCTTTCGAAAGGCATCTATTTAAATCTCTCATGCTACTGAGATATTAAAATAATCAGATGCAATTGGATGCTGCTTGATTGATGATCTTTGCTCATAATACCCCTTTAAAAGTGCATTCAGGCCTGCTGCTAATACATAAATCACATAACCACACAGAAAACTGGGCAAGGAGTAATTATGTCAGCTACTAAAAGTGAGAAATAACAACCCATTAGAATTGGGAAGCAATTTTTATACAAAGTACAGCCTCAAAGTACAGGATCAGTGTGACATATTCAGGGTAGAGCTATCTATGCACAATGAGCAAAAAGCAGGTAAATCTGACCTCAAAATAAACGTTTCTGCCACATAAAACCAAAAAGGACTTAATGCTCAAATCCAGCCCTGAAATGGGACAGGGTCCTGGAACAACCACATGCACAGCACTAACCGGGTGTCCCCAGTGCGTCACCGAGCCTCTCTGGGATTCAGCCTCAACTGCAAAAGAGCAGGTGGACTAAGTCCTCTCTCAGTTCCTTTCTTTTTTTTTTTTTTTGCAACCTCTTTATAACATTTTTTTCCTTTTATTATCATTAATCTACAATTACATGAAGAACATTATGGTTACTAGACTCCCTGCTTTACCAAGTCCCTCCCCACATACCCCTTTTTCACAGTCACTGTCCATCAGCATAGTATGATGCTGTAAAATCACTACTTGTCTTCTCCGTGTTGCACATCCCTCCCTATGCATCCCCCCACATTATACATGCTAACCGTAAGGCCCCCTTTCTTTTTCCCTGCCCTTATCCCTCCCTTCCCACCCCTCCTGCCCACTTCCTTTCCCTTTGGTAATAGTTAGTCCATTTTTGGGTTCTGTGGTTCTGCTGCTTTTTTGTTCCTTCAGTTTTTCTTTGTTCTTGTACTCCATATATGAGTGAAATCATTTGATACATGTCATTCTCTGCCTGGCTTATTTCACTGAGCATAATACCCTCCAGCTCCATCCATGTTGTTGCAAATGGTAGGGTTTGTTTTCTTCTTATGGCTGAATAATATTCCATTGTGTATATGTACCACATCTTCTTTATCCATTCATCCATTGACAGACACTTAGGTTGCTTCCATTTCTTGGCTATTGTAAATAATGCTGCGATTAACATAGGGGTGCATCTGTCTTTTTCAAACGAGTGCTGAATTCTTAGGGTAAATTGCTAGAAGTGGAATTCCTGGGTCAAATGGTATTTCTATTTTGAGCATTTTGAGGAACCTCCATACTGATTTCACAATGGTTGAACCAATTTCCATTCCCACCAGCAGTGCAGGAGGGTACCCCTTTCTCTGCAACCTTGCCAACATTTGTTGTTGTTTGTCTTTTGAATGGTGGCAATCCTTACTGGTGTGAGGTGATATCTCATTGTGGTTTTAATTTGCATTTCTCTGATGACAAGCAATGTGGAGCATCTTTTCATGTGTCTGTTGGCCATCTGAATTTCTTCTTTGGAGAACTGTCTGTTCAGCACCTCTGCCCATTTTTTAATTGGATTGTTCACTTTTTTTTTGAGGTGCATAAGCTCTTTATATATTTTGGATGTCAACCCTTTATCGGATCTGTCATCTATGAATATATTCTCCCATACTGTAAGGGACCTTTTTGTTTTATTGATGGTGTCCTTTGCTGTGCAGAAGCTTTTTAGCTTGATATAGTCCCACTTGTTCATTTTTGCTTTTGTTTCACTTGCCCAGGGAGATATGTTCATGAAGAACTCACTCATGTTTATGTCCAAGAGATTTTTGCCTATGTTTTTTTCTAAGAGTTTTATGGTTTCATGACTTAACATTCAGGTCTTTGATCCATTTCGAATTTACTTTTGTGTATGGGGTTAGACAGTGATTCAGTTTCATTCTCTTACATGTAGCTGTCCAGTTTTGCCAGCACCATCTGTTGAAGAGACTGTCATTTCCCCATTGTATGTCCATGGCTCCTTTATCATATATTAATTGACCATATATGTTTGGGTTAATATCTGGGATCTCTATTCTGTTACACTGGTCTGTGGCTCTGTTCTTGTGCTATTACCACACTGTCTTGATTACTTTGTAGTAGAGCTTGAAGTTGGGAAGTGAGATACCTCCCACTTTATTCTTCCTTCTCAGGATTGCTTTGGCTATTCAGGGTCTTTGATGTTTCCATATGAATTTTTGAACTATTTGTTCTGGTTCGTTGAAGAATGTTGTTGGTAATTTGATAGGGATTGCATCAAATATGTATATTGCTTTGGGTAGGATGGCCATTTTGATTATATTAATTCTTCCTAGCCAAGAGCATGGGATGAGTTTCCATTTGTTTATGTCCTCTTTAATTTCTCTTAAGAGTGTCTTTGGGTTTTCAGGGTATAGGTCCTTCACTTCCTTGGTAAGGTTTATTCCTAGGTATTTTATTCTTTTTGATGCAATTGTGAATGGAATTGTTTTCCTTACTTCTCTTAATATTAGTTCATTGTTAGTGTATAGGAAAGCCACAGATTTATGTGTGTTAATTTTGTATCCTGCAACTTTGCTGTATTTGGTATCAGTCCTAGTAGTTTTGGAGTGGAGTCTTTAGGGTTTTTTATGTACAATATCATGTCATCTGCAAATAGTGACAGTTTGACTTCTTTTTTACCAATTTGGATTCCTTGTATTTCTTTGTTTTGTCTAATTGCCATGGCTAGGACCTCCAGTACTACATTGAATAACAGTGGGGAGAGTGGGCATCCCTGTCGTGTTCCCGATCTCAGAGGAAAATCTTTCAGCTTTTCACTGTTCAGTATGATGTTGGCTGTGGGTTTATCATATATGGCCTTTATTATGTTGAAGTACCTGCCCTCTATACCCATTTTGTTGAGAGTTTTTATCATGAATGGATGTTGAATTTTGTCGAATACTTTTTCAGCATCTATGGAGATGATCATGTGGTTTTTGTCCTTCTTTTTGTTTATGTGGTGGATGATGTTGATGGATTTTCAGTTGTTGTACCATCCTTGCATTCCTGGGATGAATCCCACTTGGTCATGGTGTATGATCTTTTTGATGTATTTTTTGAATTTGGTTTGCTAATATTTTGTTGAGTATTTCTGCATCTACATTCATCAGGGATATTGGTCTGTAATTTTCCTTTTTGGTGGGGTCTTTGCCTGGTTTTGGTATTAGGGTGATGTTGGCTTCATAGAATGAATTTGGGAGTATTCCCTCCTATTTTTTGGAAAACTTTAAGGAGAATGGGTATTATATCTTCTCTGTATGTCTGATAAAATTCTGAGGTAAATCCATCTGGCCTGGGGGTTTTGTTCATGGGTAGTTTTTTGATGACCACTTCAATTTCTTTGCTGGTAACTAGTTTGTTTAGATTTTGTGTTTCTTCCTTGGTCAGTCTTGGAAAGTTGTATTTTTCTAGGAAGTTGTCCATTTCTTCTAGGTTTTCCAGCTTGTTGGCATATAGGTTTTCATAGTAGTCTCTAATAATTCTTTGTATTTCTGTTGGGTCTATCATGATTTTTCCTTTCTCTTTTCTGATTCTGTTGATATGTGTTGATTCTCTTTTTTCTCTTAATAAGACTGGCTAGAGGCTTATCTATTTTGTTTATTTTCTCAAAGAACCAGCTCTTGTTTTCATTGATTTTTTTCTATTGTTTTATTCTTCTCAATTTTGTTTATTTCTTCTCTGATCTTTATTATGTCCCTCCCTCTGCTAACATTAGGCCTCATTTGTTCTTCTTTTCCAATTTTGATAATTGTAACGTTAGACTATTCATTTGGGTTTGTTCTTCCTTATTTAAATATGCCTGGATTGCTATATACTTTCCTCTTAAGACTGCTTTTGCTGCATCCCACAGAAGTTGGGGCTTTGTGTTGTTGTTGTCATTTATTTCCATGTATTGCTGGATCTCCATTTTAATTTGGTTGTTGATCCATTGACTATTTAGGAGTGTGTTCTTAAGCCTCCTTGTGTCTGTGAGCCTATTTGCTTTCTTTGTACAATTTATTTCTAGTTTTACACCTTCGTGGTCTGAAAAGTTGGTTGGTAGAATTTCAATCTTTTTGAATTTACTGAGGCTCTTTTTGTGGCCTAATATGTGGTCTATTCTGGAGAATGTTCCATGTGCACTTGAGAAGAATGTATAACCTGTTGCTTTTGGGTGTAGAGTTCTGTAGATGTCTATTAGGTCCATCTGTTCTAGTGTGTTGTTCAGTGCCTCTGTGTCCTTACTTATTTTCTGTCTGGTGGATCTGTCCTTTGGAGTGAATGTTGTATTGAAGTCTCCTAAAATGAATGCATTGCATTCTTCTTTTTTTGAGAGGGCATCTCTTATATTTATTGATCAAATAGGTGTTAAAAAATTCTGCATAGGGACTCAATGCACACTCAT